>NC_092285.1:10938878-10953878 GCF_036320965.1 Panulirus ornatus
ATACGGAGTTTGAATTATCCCTTCATAGAAAACGGTGTTTAACCACCCCCCACACGAAGTTGACTCATGAGAAAAGCCGTGAAAGCTGTGTACTCTGCCTGTCTCTCCCTCTCTCTGTTTTCTTCCCCTTGACTCGTCGAAAAGAAGGGGGGGAGAAAAGAAAATGGTGAATGAGGACACGAGAATTTTTGCTTTAGTTCAACCATGAATTTTTTTTTTTTTTTGTTCAGCTCATTGAGGAGGGGGGGGGGGGAAATGGGGGGGGGGGGTTGTGGATGATGAAGGATTGGCGATCTGACGTTCAGGCATCCGGGAATTCCCGCCGTAACTCGTGGTAAAGAAAACGGGAAGTGGGTGCGCCAACTGTGTAACGTCAAACACGAGCGTTTTTTTCTTATCTCTTTACGATAAGAGACGTGAATGAAGTCGGGGGAAAGGAAGAGGGAAATGTATATCTTTATTTTTTTTTTTTCATAATTGTGTAACGTTTCGGTGTGTGACCACACACACACACACACACACACACACACACACACTATTCCGAGTTGAAGGGAGCTAGTGATAAGAAGAGAAGGAGGAGAAGAGAAGGAGAAGAAGGAGAAGGAGGAGAAGATGGAGAAGAAGGAGGAGAAGATGGAGAAGGAGAAGAAGAAGGAGAAGGAGAAAAGGAGGAGAAGAAGGAGAAGAAGAAGAAGAAGAAAGAAGAAGAAGAAGAAGAAGAAGAAGAAGAAGAAGAAAAAGGAGAAGAAGAAGAGAAAGAAGAAGAAGAAGAAAAAGGAGAAGAAGAAGAAAAAGGAGAAGAAGAAGAAAAAGGAGAAGAACAAGAAGAAAGAAAAGGAAAAAAAGAAAAGAAAAAGAAGAACTGGCAGTTCCAAGCTCGTACATTGCCCTTTAAACCTTTTGGGCCAACAAACAGCACATGTCTCCGTCGATATAGATGGGTCGTACTACGATAGATGGGTCGTACTACGATAGATGGGTCGTACTACGATAGATAGGACGTACTACGATGGATGGGTAGTATCACGATAGATGGGACGTACTACGATAGATGTGTCGTACTACGATAGATGGGTCGTACTACGATAGATGGGTCGTACTACGATAGATGGGTCGTACTACGATAGATGGGTCGTACTACGATAGATGGGTCGTACTACGATAGATGGGACGTACTACGATAGATGGGTAGTATCACGATAGATGGGACGTACTACGATAGATGGGTCGTACTACGATAGATGGGTCGTACTACGATAGATGGGACGTACTACGATGGATGGGTAGTATCACGATAGATGGGACGTACTACGATAGATGTGTCGTACTACGATAGATGGGTCGTACTACGATAGATGGGTCGTACTACGATAGATGGGTCGTACTACGATAGATGGGTCGTACTACGATAGATGGGACGTACTACGATAGATGGGTCGTACTACGATAGATGGGACGTACTACGATAGATGGGTCGTACTACGATAGATGGGTCGTACTACGATAGATGGGACGTACTACGATAGATGGGTCGTACTACGATAGATGGGACGTACTACGATAGATGTGTCGTACTACGATAGATGGGTCGTACTACGATAGATGGGTCGTACTACGATAGATGGGTCGTACTACGATAGATGGGACGTACTACGATAGATGGGTCGTACTACGATAGATGGGACGTACTACGATAGATAGGACGTACTACGATAGATGGGTCGTACTACGATAGATAGGACGTACTACGATGGATGGGTAGTATCACGATAGATGGGTCGTACTACGATACATGGGACGTACTACGATAGATGGGTCGTACTACGATAGATGGGTCGTACTACGATAGATGGGTCGCACCGCTATAGATGGGACGTACTTCGATAGATGGGTCGTACTACGATAGATGGGACGTACTACGATAGATGGGTCGTGCATCCCTTCCCCACCCCTTCACCCCAAATGGGGAAAACACACCATTTCCCTCGGGCTTGCTACTTCTCCGTCCGCCGCCCCCACAAAAAGAAAAAAAGATAAAGAAAAACCGGTTCCAAAATCCAGTCAAAGTCTACGTTCAGCGACTGGCATCGTAGAAAATGGGGAAACTGGACACCTCTTTTCGCCTCGGGTTATCATAAAAGTCCACAGAAGAATATTGCAATACAATCGTGGTTTTTTCTTTCTTTTTTTTCTTTTTTTGTGAACGTTTGAATGGGAAGGAGATGGGCCAGTTTGATTTTCAGCCTCTCAGAAGAAATTAGAGTTGACCCCCCTCCAAGAAGCGTTGGGTAAACATCTGAAGAAAACGGGATTTTGTGAGTTCCCCGCTTTTGGTTGGTGGGGGGGGGGGGGGATGGATGGGGATGGGAAGGGTTAATAAGCTTTACCATGTCGTGTGACGTATATAACCGTCACATACTACCATGTCGTGTGACGTATATAACCGTCACATACTACCATGTCGTGTGACGTATATAACCGTCACATACTACCATGTCATGTGACGTATATAAGCGTCACATATTACCATGTCATGTGACGTATATAACCGTCACACACTACCATGTCGTGTGACGTATATAAGCGTCACATATTACCATGTCGTGTGACGTATATAAGCGTCACATACCACTATGTCATGTGACGTGAAGTGGTGACGAAGGGGAATGATGAATGTCCATATCCTGCTCGTTCATTGGCTAGAGATGGGCATTATTCCCATTTTCATTAGCCACCCCCTTAATAGTCTCTCATCCCCGACCACCTCCCGTTTTCTTTGTCTTTCATTCCATCTGCCAACTCATTTATTATATATTTTTTCAGTGAAGTTTTGGTCACATTTTATTCCTTTGTCACCCAAACTCTACCTTAATTACTGTTCATTTCAGTTGTTCGTATGTATTACATCCCATTTTTTGTGAAGTTTCAATGAATGTACTAATCAAGTGGTACTCAGTATCCCATTTTCTATTTCAGGTAAGGTGTCTGTCTGTGTGTGTGTGGGTTCAGCGCTTCGAAGGAACAGGTGGTAAGTGTTAATATGCCCAAATTTTGATATAAAAAAAATGTAATTATATAATTTATAGATAAATGATATATTTATGTTCAAAAAGCATTTAGTTGACCGTGTGTCGTGAGTAGATAGATGGTCCAGAGAGGTAGGAGTAGATGCGATAGATAAGTGCTTACGGAGACCGATTATCGATTTCCGATTATTATTAGTCCAATTATTATTTATTTTTTTTTTTTATTGGATGACGGAATAAGTGAATGGTACAGGAGAAGTACTGGTGGGGCCAGCGTGCGCGTAGGGGCTTCCACTCGAGGAAAATGGGATGTATGTGTTTTGTATCTTCGTTGTTTCAGCACTATTGGTAATGATAATGATAATTATGATAATGATAATTATGATAATGATAATTATGATAATGATAATTATGATAATGATAATTATGATAATGATAATTATGATAATGATAATTATGATAATGATATAGTATTGATAATGATGATAATAATACTGTCAATAGTATTGATTATAATAATGATAATTATAATATAGTAATAATAGTGATGATAATTTTGATATAGTGATAATAATGATAATGATGATAACAATTGATAATGATAAAGTATGATGATAATATATTGATAATGATAATAATACTATCAATAGTATTGATCATTATAATATTAATTATAATATAGTAATGATAGTAATGATAATTTTGATGTAGTAATGATAATGATATCAATAGTATTGATAATTATGATAATAATAATGATAATGATAATGATTATAACATTGTAATGATAATAATGATAATTACAATAATAATGATAATACAATCAATAGTATTGATAATTATGATAATAATGATAATAATAATAATAATAATAGTAATGATAATAATTAATAATGATAATAGTAATGATAATAATATAGTAATAGTAATAACAACATATTAATGATAATAATGATTACAATAATAATAATAATAATAATAATAATGATGATAACAGTAATGATAATAATGATTACAATGATAATGATAATAGTAGTGATGATAAATGATAAAAGCAGTACATCATTACTGGATCTGGTACCATTAGCTTTGGTGGAATGAGGTAATTAGTGGAGTTGTACACCATAGACTGGTGGTGCTAACGAGTGGCGTAGTGGTATCGGAAAGTGGAGACGGGAATGGGGGTGAATGGGGAATGGGGGGTAATGGGTAATGGGGGGAATGGGTTAGGTATGGGGAGGAGGTGATGGTAAAGGCCAGGTGCTTGGATCGATGGTGTCAGGTGATGGGAGGGGAGGGAGGGGAATTATTCCTCTTTCTTCCTTCCTTCTTCCCCTTCTCCCCCATACCCCCCTTTCCTCCTCCTCTTCCTTCCCCTCCCCCCTTAACAGAGCTAAGGGGGTCGTCTCCGTCGACCTTTAACATAGGTGAGGGGAAAGAGGTGTTATCTGTCGTCCTTTTAATAGAGGGGGGATGATGTGAGTCTGGCCCCCCTCCCCTTCTTCAACCCCCTCCCCTCCTTCAACCCCTCTCCCCTCCTTCAATAAAGATAGGGGGAGAACAGGTCCCCCCTCTTAAAGCCAGGAGGAAACTACCTCTGGCCTTTAACAGAGCAATGGGGAGGAGGAGTATACACCCCTTAACATAGCTAAGGGGTAGGGAAGGGTTAAAATTCGTCACACCCCTAACAGAGCTAAGGGGGGGGGGGGTGTCTCCGTACCCTTAACAGAGCTAAGAGGTAGAGAGGGGTAGGGGGGTCTACCTCCCCCTAACAAAGCTAAGGGGTAGGGGGGGTCTACCTCCCCCTAACACAGCTAAGGGGTAGGGGGGTCTACCTCCCCCTAACAAAGCTAAGGGGTAGGGGGGTCTACCTCCCCCTAACACAGCTAAGGGGTAGGGGGGTCTACCTCCCCCTAACACAGCTAAGGGGTAGGGGGGTCTACCTCCCCCTAACACAGCTAAGGGGTAGGGGGTCTACCTCACCCCTAACACAGCTAAGGGGTAGGGGGTCTACCTCCCCCTAACACAGCTAAGGGGTAGGGGGGTCTACCTCCCCCTAACACAGCTAAGGGGTAGGGGGGTCTACCTCCCCCTAACACAGCTAAGGGGTAAGGGTCGTCTCCTTACCCCTTAACACAGCTAAGGGGTAGGTAGGGGGTCGTCCCCTGGTGTACAGAACGACCATGGAGGGGAAATTATCATCCACTGCATTAATGTGTGTCAAGATTACATGAAGTTGATATTCTGAAGTTGTTTTTTGTTTGTTTGTTTGTTCTGAAGTTTGGTCTCGGAGGTTAAGTTCGAATGACCCTGGTTTAGCCGAGGTCGTGAACTGCTTGTTCGAAGCTTCGTTCGAATTGGTTTGTCGAACGAAACGGTGGCCGATCACGTGGGTTCACAAGTCTCCCGTCTTAACCCGTTTTTAGAAAACGAGGTGTTGGTGGTGGCGAAAACGGAAGATTGAAATGGCGTGAAAGATTCAGAGTAGTACAGTCGTTAGGGTCAGTTAACAACGGGTTGGGGAGTTCTTCTCCTCTCGGGGCTTCGAAACCCACCAAACCCCACGTTGACGAAGCGGGGGGTTCGAAGCAGAGGTTTCATATGGTCGACCAATTTGATGAATATGTTTGCGTCATTGAGTGAATCAAATGAATAATTCATTTTGGTAGTTTATGTAGGTCATTGATGTGTGATTACATGTGTATAAGGACTTTGAGAGATAACTAGAGTATATATATATATATATATATATATATATATATATATATATATATATATATATATATATATATATATATCCCTGGGGATAGGGGATGAAGAATACTTCCCACGTATTCCCTGCGTGTCGTAGAAGGTGACTAAAAGGGGAGGGAGCAGGAGGCTGGAAATCCTCCCCTCTCTTTTTTTTTTTCTTTTTTTTTTAATTTTCCAAAAGAAGGAACAGAGGGGGGCCAGGTGAGGATATTCCACAAAGGCCCAGTCCTCTGTTCTTAACGCTATCTCGCTAATGCGGGAAATGGCGGATAGTTTAAAAGAAAGAAAAGATATATATATTATAACGCTTGTCTACCAATGGCGTCTTATCTACGTCGCTTCATCGTATATCACTTAGCTGTTCTAAACATCTTCTATCTCATTCCTGTATATCTCCCCTGATGATGTGATTATGACACGAAAGTGCACTTGTGAACTCGATACTAGTTCTGGAGCGGAGTTGACATCGGAATGAAGCTCGTGCCTCGATGGATGAAGAGGAACATGCTCGCTCTCTCCCATCATAACCTGCTGGGTAGGGGAGGGAGAGTGTGTGAGAGAGAGGGAGTTGTACGCGGGGGGAGAGTGAAGGGGAGAGAGGGAGAGTGGTAGGTGGGGAGCGCTCTGGCAGCACTGGAAATCGATCAAGGTTTTCCAGGAGGCTGGAAAGGCGGCTTTACCTTGTTTCTTAAGTGCTTCCGTCATCTCTACCTGCCTACACCTTCCCCGGAGAGAGAGAGGGAGGCCAGACCCCACACACCCCCAGAGTCTCTGGGGTTTGTTTGCTCTAAAGTCGTGAGCTTCACTTCTGCTGTACTATCCTGTCTCCATCTATATAGTGGTGGGTGGGGGAGGAGCCTTCTGCTGTACTATCCTGTCTCCATCTATATAGTGGTGGGTGGGGAGGAGGAGCCCTCTGCTGTACTATTCTGTCTCCATCTATATAGTGGTGGGTGGGGGAGGAGCCTTCTGCTGTACTATCCTGTCTCCATCTATAGTGGTGGGTGGGGGAGGAGGAGCCTTCTGCTGTACTATCCTGTCTCCATCTATAGTGGTGGGTGGGGGAGGAGCCTTCTGCTGTACTATCCTGTCTCCATCTATAGTGGTGGGGGGGGAGGAGCCTTCTGCTATACTATCCTGTCTCCATCTATAGTGGTGGGTGGGGGAGGAGCCTTCTGCTGTACTATCCTGTCTCCATCTATAGTGGTGGGTGGGGAGGAGCCTTCTGCTGTACTATCCTGTCTCCATCTATACTGGTGGGTGGGGGAGGAGCCTTCTGCTGTACTATCCTGTCTCCATCTATAGTGGTGGGTGGGGGAGGAGCCTTCTGCTGTACTATCCTGTCTCCATCTATATAGTGGTGGGTGGGGGAGGAGCCTTCTGCTGTACTATCCTGTCTCCATCTATACTGGTGGGTGGGGGAGGAGCCTTCTGCTGTACTATCCTGTCTCCATCTATATAGTGGTGGGTGGGGGAGGAGCCTTCTGCTGTACTATCCTGTCTCCATCTATATAGTGGTGGGTGGGGGAGGAGCCTTCTGCTGTACTATCCTGTCTCCATCTATAGTGGTGGGTGGGGGAGGAGCCTTCTGCTGTACTATCCTGTCTCCATCTATAGTGGTGGGTGGGGGAGGAGCCTTCTGCTGTACTATCCTGTCTCCATCTATAGTGGTGGGTGGGGGAGGAGCCTTCTGCTGTACTATCCTGTCTCCATCTATATAGTGGTGGGTGGGGGAGGAGCCTTCTGCTGTACTATCCTGTCTCCATCTATAGTGGTGGGTGGGGGAGGAGCCTTCTGCTGTACTATCCTGTCTCCATCTATAGTGGTGGGTGGGGAGGAGCCTTCTGCTTAACTATCCTGTCTCCATCTATAGTGGTGGGTGGGGGAGGAGCCTTCTACTTAACTATCCTGTCTCCATCTATAGTGGTGGGTGGGGGAGGAGCCTTCTACTTAACTATCCTGTCTCCATCTATAGTGGTGGGTGGGGGGAGGAGCCTTCTACTTAACTATCCTGTCTCCATCTATAGTGGTGGGTGGGGGGAGGAGCCTTCTACTTAACTATCCTGTCTCCATCTATAGTGGTGGGTGGGGGGAGGAGCCTTCTACTTACTATCCTGTCTCCATCTATAGTGGTGGGTGGGGGGAGGAGCCTTCTACTTAACTATCCTGTCTCCATCTATAGTGGTGGGTGGGGGGGAGGAGCCTTCTACTTAACTATCCTGTCTCCATCTATAGTGGTGGGTGGGGGGGGAGGAGCCTTCTACTTAACTATCCTGTCTCCATCTATAGTGGTGGGTGGGGGGGAGGAGCCTTCTACTTAACTATCCTGTCTCCATCTATAGTGGTGGGTGGGGGAGGAGCCTTCTACTTAACTATCCTGTCTCCATCTATAGTGATGGGTGGGTGGAGGAGCCTTCTACTTAACTATCCTGTCTCCATCTATAGTGATGGGTGGGTGGAGGAGCCTTCTACTTAACTATCCTGTCTCCATCTATAGTGGTGGGTGGGGGAGGAGCCTTCTACTTAACTATCCTGTCTCCATCTATAGTGGTGGGTGGGGGAGGAGCCTTCTACTTAACTATCCTGTCTCCATCTATAGTGGTGGGTGGGGGGGAGGAGCCTTCTACTTAACTATCCTGTCTCCATCTATAGTGATGGGTGGGGGAGGAGCCTTCTACTTAACTATCCTGTCTCCATCTATAGTGGTGGGTGGGGGAGGAGCCTTCTACTTAACTATCCTGTCTCCATCTATAGTGGTGGGTGGGGGAGGAGCCTTCTACTTAACTATCCTGTCTCCATCTATAGTGGTGGGTGGGGGAGGAGGAGCCTTCTACTTAACTATCCTGTCTCCATCTATAGTGATGGGTGGGTGGAGGAGCCTTCTACTTAACTATCCTGTCTCCATCTATAGTGGTGGGTGGGGGAGGAGCCTTCTACTTAACTATCCTGTCTCCATCTATAGTGGTGGGTGGGGGAGGAGGAGCCTTCTACTTAACTATCCTGTCTCCATCTATAGTGGTGGGTGGGGGGGGAGGAGCCTTCTACTTAACTATCCTGTCTCCATCTATAGTGGTGGGTGGGGGAGGAGGAGCCTTCTACTTAACTATCCTGTCTCCATCTATAGTGGTGGGTGGGGGGGGAGGAGCCTTCTACTTAACTATCCTGTCTCCATCTATAGTGGTGGGTGGGGGAGGAGGAGCCTTCTACTTAACTATCCTGTCTCCATCTATAGTGGTGGGTGGGGGAGGAGGAGCCTTCTACTTAACTATCCTGTCTCCATCTATAGTGGTGGGTGGGGGGGGAGGAGCCTTCTACTTAACTATCCTGTCTCCATCTATAGTAGTGATTCAAATGCTCGTTTCAACTTGTGATTCACGACGCGAATTAGGAAGGACCCCCAATTTCGACCACTTTAATTGATTCAAAAGAGGGACCCCAATTTCGACCACTTTAATTGATTCAAAAGAGGGACCCCAATTTCGACCACTTTAATTGATTCTAAAGAGGGACCCCAATTTCGACCACTTTAATTGATTCAAAAGAGGGACCCCAATTTCGACCAAGTTAATTGATTCTAAAGAGGGACCCCAATTTTGACCACTTTAATTGATTCTAAAGAGGGACCCCAATTTCGACCAATTTAATTGATTCAAAAGAGGGACCCCAATTTCGACCACTTTAATTGATTCTAAAGAGGGACCCCAATTTCGACCACTTTAATTGATTCTAAAGAGGGACCCCAATTTCGACCAATTTAATTGATTCTAAAGAGGGACCCCAATTTCGACCAGTTTAATTGTGATTCAGGACCTGAAATGGAGATTCCAATTTCGACTAGTTTCATAATTCGCACGCTTACAGAATGCCTTAGAACAGCATCTTATGAAACCCTCACATTAACACTCCAGTACCATAACTTTCCACTGATAAAATACTCCAGAGTGTGAACGAATGTGTCCTTTCTCTTTGTCTGTTTTCCTGGCGCTACCTTCGCTGAAGTGGGGGATAGCGATGATGTTTTCCTGTGGGGCGGGGTAGCGCCGGGAATGGATGAAGGCAAGCAAGTATGAATATGTACATGTGTGTATATTTATGTATGTGTTCGTGTATGGGCGTTTACGTATGTGTGTATGAGTGGATGGGCCATTCTTCGTATGTTTTCCTGGCGCTACCTCGCTGACGCGGGAAACGGTGATTAAGTATGATAAGAAATTGATAAATGATGATAATATTTATTGATGTGTGAAGGTGTAAAAATGATTTCTTGTCATAGATGCTGTAGAAAATTTTAGCCCCACTGAGAAAAAGCAACGGAGATCCAGTGGTCTTATATATATATATATATATATATATATATATATATATATATATATATATATATATATATATATATATATATAGTTCACAACTTATATAAAGATGGATTACGAAGCCCATTGCAACCGCGGTTGGTTAGGTGGTTTAACTTCCTAATGCAGAAACACGAGGCCCTGGGTTCGACAGATAGTAGACACAAGATGGGACGCGGGTTCGACCCTGAGTTGCCCCACTGAATTGGTGATGCGGGTTGGTGTGTGTGTGTGTGTGTGTGTGTCTGGCTTGCAGTGGCATCGGATTATCGGGTAGGGGGGGGGGCGGGGCGCCGATATTTCCGATGGTAAGGAGTGATTGAGAAAGGGGGGGGAGGTGGTTAGTAGGGGGGGGAGGGGGGGAAGTAGGTAGTTAAAGTTAACAACATTATATCTTTAACGTTGATAAATGATGACGTATGATAAGGTTAACATTAATAAATCGCCATCGCATTTATTATTTATGTAATAAAATTTTTTAAAAGGGGCAGTCCAATAATTAACAATGTATTTTCACTTTTTTTTGCTAGAAGTTCATTATTAACATTAGGTTGTATATTTTATATATATATAAAAATATATATATATATATATATATATATATAATATATATATAATTATTTTTTTTTTATTATTAACTTTGTCGCTGTCCTGGCTTTTCCATAGCCGTTTGCGAGGAAAGGCAAGGAAACAGGCGAAAGAAATGGCCCAAACCCCCCCCCCCTACACATGCATAATACATACGTCCCACACGCACATATACATACTACACAGCTTTCCATGGTTTACCCCACCTTAAACATGCCTTGAATTCAACCCACTGACACCCCGTCAACCCCGGTATCCACATCCCCTCCAATTCACTTATTCCTTGCCCTCCTTTCACCCCCCTGCATTTCAGGCCCCCGATCACACAAAATCTTTTTCACCCCATCTTCCACCTCCAAATTTGGTCTCCCTCTTCTTGTTCCCTCCACCCCCACACATATATCCTTTTGGGTCAATCTTTCCCACTCATTCCTCCCATGTGCCCAAACCACTCAAAACACCATCGTTCTGCTCTTTCAACCACGCTCTTTTTATTCCACACATCTCCTTACCTTACGTTACTCACTCGATCAAACCAAACCCCACACCACACATTGTCCCAAACATCTCACCTCCAGCACATCCATCCTCCTGCGCACAACTCTATCCATAGCCCACGGCCTCGCAAACCCTACAACATTGTGGAACCACTATTCCTTCAAACATACCCATTTTTGCTTTCCGAAATAATGTTCTCGACTCCACAAATTTTATATTATATATATTATATATATATATATATATATATATATATTTTAAAATAGTATTATATATATATATATATATATATATATATATATATATATATATATATATATATATATATATGTATATATATACACGAAACCTGGCCATAGACCATCAGGTCTTGTGTTATCTGTCCTTCCCATGTATACTGTCCTCCAGCAGATAACCTGGTCATAGACCATCAACTTTTGTTCATGTTCATAGAGGGGAAATACCATATATATATGTATATATATATATATATATATATATATATATATATATATATATATATATATATATATTTGTTTTTAAAGGTTTTCCTCCATTCTTTCTCGTGCACAAGCATTCCTGACCTCGTCTTTCCCAGTTTCCAGTGACCTTTTGTGGGGGGCGGGGCTTGTGTTGGGTCAACACTCAACCCGCAACACAAACACGCTAAATATGAGGGCCACACCCCCCCCCCCACCCCCCTACCCCCCACCCTGGTTTGTTTTGTTTTGTGAATGTTCTTGTCTGTGTGTGTTTGTGTGTGTGTGTGTGTGTGTGTGTGAGTGTGTGTGTGTATGTAAGTCTGTGTGTGTTTGTTTGGCCAAAGTCATGACATTTGCCAACTCGTGTGTGACACACACACACACACACACACACACACACACTTGTGTGGCTGGGTATGGCTGAATTGGACCATGGATGGTGGCGAATGGCGCAGGGGGGTGGTTTGTGCACGGCAGTAGTTAGGGACTTGTTAAGTAGTTAAGGTGTTTGTTCTGTAGTGCCTTTTGTTTACCGGATAAGACAATTGCTTGTTTACTGGATAAGACAAGTCTTGTTTACTGAACACGAAGTCACTGTGCACTGAAGAACACAGTCGTGTGTACACAACGGAAGGCTGGTTCCTGCACTGAATAAGGCATTGGCGTCGGTGTGAAGAAAACGGGTTGTGTGGGTGACGTCGGTGTGAAGAAAACGGGTGGTGTGGGTGGCGTCGGCGTGAAGAAAACGGGTGGTGTGGGTGGCGTCGGTGTGAAGAAAACGGGTGGTGTGGGTGGCGTCGGCGTGAAGAAAACGGGTTGTGTGGGTGGCGTCGGTGTGAAGAAAACGGGTTGTGTGGGTGGCGTCGGTGTGAAGAGAACGGGTGGTGTGGGTGGCGTCGGTGTGAAGAAAACGGGTCGTGCGCGTCTTGCCTGCAGTACACGGAGCTGCGCACCCCCGTGGACCGGATGTGACGTCACGTTCTTGGTCACCGGGGAACTGGCTGACCCCGCCCCCCCCTCCACCCCCCCCCTTCCCCCCTCTGTACTGTGGGCGCCAGAGACTCGATCCCACGATAGACATTCCCGAACGTGTCTGGGTCGATAGATAGTGTTCACGAACGTGTCTGGGTCGATAGATAGTGTTCCCGAGCGTGTCTGGGTCGATAGATAGTGTTCCCGAACGCGTCTGGGTCGATAGATAGTGTTCCCGAACGTGTCTGGGTCGATAGATAGTGTTCTCGAACGGGTCTGGGTCAATAGATAGTGTTCCCGGACGTGTCTGGGTCGATAGATAGTGTTCCCGAACGCGTCTGGGTCGTGTATGGTCGATAGATAGTGTTATCTGTTCTCAACCACCATGCAAACTGCTTGTAAACAAGTGATGATTAACTTAAGGTCGGTTTTCCCTTGCCCTCCTCCAACCCGGGGCGACTTCGTCTTGCCTCCAAAGGTGGATGGTTGACTGTTGTCTAACTCTGTCTTGCCCTTACGAGAACACGTGGACAACCCGCACGCACGTGGGCAACCCGCACGCTGTTCCTCCCCCCCCCCCCCCCCCTGTGTCTAGCCTACATGGGGTTGCACTGTCTTGCCCCATAAGGTCATATTGGTCCTCGTAAAGGTGATAATGTGTTTAGACTATGTCTTAGACTATGCCTTCTGACCCACAAGGTCACACACGCACAGTCGAGGGGGGGTCAAGGGCTGTTATGTTCGCTCTGTCTAACGAGCTAATTGGGTCACAGTCGTTCCATGCTGTTGCGTAGTCTTGTGTTTTGGAGGTAAACATGTTTGTTTGTCTTTGGAGGTAAACATGTTTGTTTGTGTTTGGAGGTAAACATGTTTGTTTGTGTTTGGAGGTAAACATGTTTGTTTGTCTTTGGAGGTAAACATGTTTGTTTGTGTTTGGAGGTAAACATGTTTGTTTGTCTTTGGAGGTAAACATGTTTGTTTGTCTTTGGAGGTAAACATGTTTGTTTGTCTTTGGAGGTAAACATGTTTGTTTTGTCTTTGGAGGTAAACATGTTTGTTTGTCTTTGGAGGTAAACATGTTTGTTTGTCTTTGGAGGTAAACATGTTTGTTTGTCTTTGGAGGTAAACATGTTTGTTTTGTCTTTGGAGGTAAACATGTTTGTTTGTCTTTGGAGGTAAACATGTTTGTTTTGTCTTTGGAGGTAAACATGTTTGTTTGTCTTTGGAGGTAAACATGTTTGTTTGTCTTTGGAGGTAAACATGTTTGTTTGTCTTTGGAGGTAAACATGTTTGTTTTGTCTTTGGAGGTAAACATGTTTGTTTGTCTTTGGAGGTAAACATATTTGTTTGTCTTTGGAGGTAAACATGTTTGTTTGTCTTTGGAGGTAAACATGTTTGTTTGTCTTTGGAGGTAAACATATTTGTTTGTCTTTGGAGGTAAACATGTTTGTTTGTCTTTGGAGGTAAACATGTTTGTTTGTCTTTGGAGGTAAACATGTTTGTTTGTCTTTGGAGGTAAACATGTTTGTTTGTCTTTGGAGGTAAACATGTTTGTTTGTCTTTGGAGGTAAACATGTTTGTTTGTCTTTGGAGGTAAACATGTTTGTTTGTCTTTGGAGGTAAACATGTTTGTTTGTCTTTGGAGGGAAACATGTTTGTTTGTCTTTGGAGGGAAACATGTTGGTCTTGTGTTTGGAGGTAAACATGTTTGTTTGTCTGGTGTTTATTGAGGCAAACATGTTTATTTGTGTGGTGTTTGGAGGTAAACATGTTTATTTGTGTGCAAACACATTTATTTGTCGTATGTTCAGAGATAAACACATTAATTTGTACACTCCTTTTGATTTCACCTTTCTCATTGCTCTTGTGTCCACATGCATCCCGTTTTCTAACATAAATGCCTCTTCTTCCCGAACTTCTTTCATTTTATTTTCTTTCGTTCTTTCATTGCCCCTTCATTTCTGCTGCTGCCTTCTTCGATCATTCAGTCCCCCCCCCCTTCTTTGGCCTCTATCGTGGTCCCCTCCCCCCCCTCTCTCTGACACACACAGACACACACACACACACGTACACACTGTCCCTCCTGAACCCGCCCCTCACCCCGTTTTCTCCGGGTCAACACCCCCCCAACCCCTCCTCTCTCACATTTTTCCTTGTGTCCTTTCCACCCTTCCTTCCTCTCTCTCTCTCTCTCTCTCTCTCTCTCTCTCTCTCTCTCTCTCTCTCTCTCTCTCTCTCTCATTGGGGTGAGCGCTACGGGCTAGGCTTCCATCAGGCTTCATGGGTAGGCTTATATACACTCTCTCTCTCTCTTTCTCTCTCTCTCTCTCT
>NC_092285.1:10958878-10991378 GCF_036320965.1 Panulirus ornatus
CCCCCACATACATGGCCTATACCCACACACCTGCCACCCCCACACACATGGCCTACACCCTCACACCTGGTCTACACACACCTGGCCTACCCCTACACACCTGGCACCCCCCTACACACCTGGCGTACCGCCAGTGAGGAGCCACATCCCATGTGTGGGTTAATGTCACCGTCTAGCTCATTAATATGTTACTCTCACTTTCCCAGGTACCTGCCTCATGTGTCATGACTCTCCCTGCCTCTCCCTGCCTCTCCCTTCCTCTCCCAGGGACGGCAGGGAGAGGAACGATGTATATGTATCATCAAGGTAGACAAGCGGTGAGCGCTACTGCGCTCTAGCGCTGGGCCGGCGCGTGCGCCCCATCTTTTGGCCTATCTACGTAGATAGAGACACGGAGAAAAGTACATTTTGGAATCTGTCCATTTTTGGAACTGACGCCGTCTACTCTCCTCCAGTCCTTCCATCCACTCTATCTATCCACCTCCCTCCGTCACCCCCCCTCCCCCTTTTTCTTCTATCCCTATTCTCATTGGCACGCCTCGTCCCTCCACACCTCCTCCTCTCTCTCAACATAAACCAACGTTCACTCCGTTTTCTTTCACGAAGAAACTCACACACAGACACACACACACACACACACACACACATATATATATATATATATATATATATATATATATATATATATATATATATATATATATATACATCTTTTCCAAATGAGTTTAGATCTATATGGTTGTGATAGACATAGAAGGCGTAGAAACCTTGTGATATAGACCATAGAATGTGATATAGACCATAGAAGACATAGATAGATGTAAGAAGCCATACCATTGATATATAGCCTTGGTTATAATATAGATCCCAGACGGCCATGACGGAACAGAACGAAACAGCCAACACTTTAAACCAGTTTTTTTTTGGGTGGGTCTGTTTCGAAACTCAAAGGTCAACCGTTGTTTTTTTTTTTTTCTTTTTTTTCCCCCCAGATGTTCGTCACCCCCCAACCCCCCCCCCCCTCCCCCCCGCCGCCCCGCTGGGCGACACGAGACAAAGAGAATGTTTATGATTTATTTAAAAGTGTCTGTAATGTGGCTGTCATGTCAGCTTTTTCACCAGCGAGGAGGCCAAGAGAATGTATATAGCTTTGTGTGTGTGTATATGTATATATATATATATATATATATATATATATATATATATATATATATATATATATATATATATATAATATTTACATACGAGTCCACGGGGGAAAATGAAACACGAAAAGTTGCCAAGTGCACTTTCGTGTCATAATCACACCATCAGGGGAGACACAAGAGAGAAATATAACAGTCAGTTGATATACAACGAAGAGACGAAGCTAGGACGCCATTTGGTAAACATGTGATAGTCCAAAACAGACAACGAGCGTATCATGAAATTTTTATGTGGACCAGAAGGGGATCTGTTAAATACACAAAGAATTGTAACCTTAATGTTTGTGAAGGTCTGTACAAATTGGATAACTTTGTTGCTGATAAAAATTTATAAACATTTCCCCTTCTTGTCCACATAATGATTTTATGATACGCTCGTTGTCTGTCTTGGACAATCGTATATGTTTACCCAATGGCGTCCTAGCTTCGTCTCTTCGTTGTATATCAACTGACTGTTATATTTCTCTCTTGTGTCTCCCCTGATGATGTGATTATGACACGAAAGTGCACTTGGGAACTTATCGTGTTTCATTTTCCCCCCGGTGGTAAAGATGGATTTTGTTATGCGATGAAGAATCACTTTTAGGAAGTTCCCACCCTCCCATTTCTTCCCCCCCCCCCCCATCCAATCCCCCCCCCCAAGCAACGGGGTCTGCCATGCCTTGAGAGAGAGAGAGAGAGAGAGAGAGAGAGAGAGAGAGAGAGAGAGAGAGAGAGAGAGAGAGATCGGTTTTCAATACCTAGTGTGGAAATCCACTCAACGCCACCACCTCCCCCCTCCCCACCCTCCCCCACCCGCCTCTTTTCCCCCCCACCCATCCAACGCCCCCTCCCCCCTCCCTCCTTCCCCCACCCCTCTTTCCCCCCCCCCCCCGGAAAAAGACACATGCGGCCCCCCCTCCTCCATCGTCCAGCCACCAGCACAGACAGCACCCACCACCAGACATATGTCTATATTTACCACCTCCCCAACCACACCTTCCCCTCCAATCCCCACCCCTCACCCACCCCATTTCCCACTCCCTTCCCCTTCCTGTCTACCACCGGACATCTCCCTCCACTCTCCCCTCTCCTTTCCCCTCTCACTGTATAGAGACTTCTTCCCCTCTCACTCAAAAGCGAGAGGGCACAGTATATAGTAATTGCAATAAGACTGGAGAGTAATTACAATAAGGCGGTATAGTAATTGTAATAAGGCAGTATAGTAATTGCAATAAGGCAGTATAGTAATTGCAATAAGGCAGTATAGTAATTGCAATAAGGCGGTATAGTAATTGCAATAAGGCAGTATAGTAATTGCAATAAGGCAGTATAGTAATTGCAATAAGGCATTATAGTAATCGCAATAAGGCGGTATAGTAATTGCAATAAGACAGTATAGTAATTGCAATAAGGCGGTATAGTAATTGCAATAAGGCAGTATAGTAATTGCAATAAGGCGGTATAGTAATTGCAATAAAGGGAGTTTAGTAATTGCAATAAGGCCGTATAGTAATTGTTTTAAAGGGAGGGATAGTAAATTTCAATAAGGCCCAAAATTTGTAATTGCAGTAAGGCATAAGTAAATTTCAATTAAAGGGAGTATAGTAATTGAATAGGCGGGATAGTAATTGGGAATAAGGCAGTATAGTAATTGCAAAAAGGCGGGATTTGTTTAAATTTCAATAAGGCGTATAGTAATTGCAATTTAAAGGGGTATTGTTAAATTTCAAAAGGCCCGTTTTAGTAAATTTCCCAAAAAGGCAGTTTAGTAATTGCAATAAGGCGTTTAGTAATTGAAAAAAGGGGGTTTTTGTAATTTTCAAAAAAGACATTAAATTTCCCCCCGACCAAATCCCCATTTTTTAAACAAGGAAATTTTATGAGGGGGGGAAAAAGGAAAAACACCCAAACCCCCTTTACCCCCATTAAGCCAGGGGGGTGTTCCCCCCCACACACACTGAGGGGGGGTTTGTTTTGGGGGGGGTGGGGTGGGGGGGGGTAGGGGGGGTGAGGTGGGGAAAGGGGTAAAAAATATTAAATACCTCGGGGGGGGGGGAAGGTTGGGAGGTCGTGGGTCGACCAACGCTTTCGGACGCGCCAATCAAAGTTGCAAGGGGCGGGGCGAGAGTGGTCGAGCGTCTCTTTACTGACTTACTTACCAGAGAGAGACCCCCCAAACCCCCCCCCTCACCCCCCCTTAAAAGCATTACCCTCCCCGGGGTTTGGGGACGGCGTCTCCCCTCTCTCTCCCCCTCTCCTCTCTCTCTCTCTCTCTCTCTCTCTCTCTCTCTCTCTCCTACTGTATTATGCATGCGCCAGGCAAATTTTTTTTTGGGGGGGGCTCCCTACTTCCCTTCCCTCCCCTCCCCCCCCCTCCCCTCTCCTCCCCTCTTTTTTGGGGGGCTCCCTACTCCCCTCCCCTCCCCTCCCTCCCTCCCTCCCACTGTATGATTTTCGAGAATTTTTTTTAAATTTTTTGATTTTTTTTTTTTTTTAATTTTTTTTAGTTTTGGATATTTTTTTGGAAGTGTTTTCGACTCTAAAAAAAAAAGCAAAAACGATTTACGTTGTTTTTATGTGTGTTTTTATGTAGTAGTTTGTGTGTGTGTGTGTGTGTGGTTTGGTTTTGAATTGTAAGGCCAACGAGAGATTAGATAAGTAGATTACTTTAATTACTTCTTATAAACAGGTGATTACTTTGATTACTTTAAAGCAGATGATTACTTTGATTACTTCTTATAAGCAGATGATTACTTTGATTACTTCTTATAAGCAGATGATTACTTTGATTACTTCTTATAAGCAGATGATTACTTTGATTACTTCATATAAGCAGATGACTACTTTGATTACTTCTTATAAGCAGATGATTACTTTACTTCTTATAAGCAGATGATTACTTTGATTACTTCATATAAGCAGATGATTACTTTGATTACTTCATATAAGCAGATGATATTACTTTGATTACTTCATATAAGCAGATGATTACTTTGATTACTTCATATAAGCAGATGATTACTTTGATTACTTCATATAAGCAGATGATATTACTTTGATTACTTCATATAAGCAGATGATTACTTTGATTACTTCATATAAGCAGATGATTACTTTGATTACTTCATATAAGCAGATGATATTACTTTGATTACTTCATATAAGCAGATGATTACTTTGATTACTTCATATAAGCAGATGATTACTTTGATTACTTCATATAAGCAGATGATATTACTTTGATTACTTCATATAAGCAGATGATTACTTTGATTACTTCATATAAGCAGATGATTACTTTGATTACTTCATATAAGCAGATGATTACTTTGATTACTTCATATAAGCAGATGATATTACTTTGATTACTTCATATAAGCAGATGATTACTTTGATTACTTCATATAAGCAGATGATTACTTTGATTACTTCATATAAGCAGATGATATTACTTTGATTACTTCATATAAGCAGATGATTACTTTGATTACTTCATATAAGCAGATGATTACTTTGATTACTTCATATAAGCAGATGATATTACTTTGATTACTTCATATAAGCAGATGATTACTTTGATTACTTCATATAAGCAGATGATTACTTTGATTACTTCATATAAGCAGATGATATTACTTTGATTACTTCATATAAGCAGATGATTACTTTGATTACTTCATATAAGCAGATGATATTACTTTGATTACTTCATATAAGCAGATGATATTACTTTGATTACTTCATATAAGCAGATGATTACTTTGATTACTTCATATAAGCAGATGATATTACTTTGATTACTTCATATAAGCAGATGATTACTTTGATTACTTCATATAAGCAGATGATATTACTTTGATTACTTCATATAAGCAGATGATATTACTTTGATTACTTCATATAAGCAGATGATTACTTTGATTACTTCATATAAGCAGATGATTACTTTGATTACTTCATATAAGCAGATGATATTACTTTGATTACTTCATATAAGCAGATGATTACTTTGATTACTTCATATAAGCAGATGATTACTTTGATTACTTCATATAAGCAGATGATTACTTTGATTACTTCATATAAGCAGATGATTACTTTGATTACTTCATATAAGCAGATGATTACTTTGATTACTTCATATAAGCAGATGATTACTTTGATTACTTCATATAAGCAGATGATTACTTTGATTACTTCTTATAAGCAGATACATAAAAAAACGGAAAAGTTGAAGTGGTGTTTTTTTTTTATTATTTATGAATCGCAAGATAATTGTTTACAAATCAGTTCAGCGCGGGGAGTAAACAAGACCCAAGTGTTTGCCTAAGGTGTTGCCTCCTTAATTTCAAGTTGTTTACGACCTGGGTCTGTGTGTGTGTGTGTGTGTGTGTGTGTGTGTATGTGTGTGTGTGTGTGTGTGTGTGTGTGTTGTGTGTGTGTGTGTGTGTGTGTGTGTGTGTGTGTGTGTGTGTGTGTGTGTATGTGTGTGTGTGTATGTGTGTGTGTGTGTGTTGTGTGTGTGTGTGTGTGTGTGTGTGTGTGTGTGTGTGTGTGTGTGTGTGTGTGTATGTGTGTGTGTGTGTGTGTGTGTGTGTGTGTGTGTATGTGTGTGTGTGTGTGTGTGTGTGTGTGTGTGTGTGTGTATGTGTGTGTGTGTGTGTGTATATGTGTGTGTGTGTGTGTGTGTGTGTGTGGACAGGGGGTTGCCAAGGTTGTAATGTTGTTTTGGGTTGGTAAAGGGTTTTGTGTGTGGGGTTGTTAACGTCTCTCTCTCTCTCTCTCTCTCTCTCTCTCTCTCTCTCTCTCTCTCTCTCTCTCTCTCTCTCTCTCTCTCTCTCACCTGTGAGAGTGTCAGCGGCAACTCTCCCTCTGCGTCAGACCCCGATAATTAAGACACGAAACCGTTTGATTACCAAGAGTAACTGCCTCTCACCGGCTCTCTCACTCTCACAGGGTCAACTACTTCTCTCCCAGGCCTTCACTACTACTCTCACAGGTCCTCACCACTCTCCCAGGTCCTCGCTACTCTCCCAGGCCTTCACTACTACTCTCACAGGTCCTCGCTACTCTCCCAGGCCCACACCACTACTCTCACTAGTCCTTACTACTCTCCCCGGGCCCCAGCACCACTCTCCCAGGTCCTCGCCACTCTCCCAGGTCCTCACCACTCTCCCAGGTCCTCACCACTCTCCCAGGTCCTCACCACTCTCCCAGGTCCTCACCACTCTCCCAGGTCCTCATCACTCTCCCAGGTCCTCACCACTCTCCCAGGTCCTCACCACTCTCCCAGGTCCTCACCACTCTCCCAGGTCCTCACACTCTCCCAGGTCCTCACCACTCTCCCAGGTCCTCACTACTCTCCCAGGCCCATAGCACTACTCTCACAGATTGTAACAACTCTCCCAGGTTCTCACTGCTCTCCCAGGTCCTCTTCTCACCACTCTCCCAGGTCCTCACCACTCTCCCAGGTCATCACCACTCTCCCAGGTCATCACCACTCTCCCAGGTCCTCACCACTCTCCCAGGTCCTCACTACTCTCCCAGGTCCTCACCACTCTCCCAGGTCCTCATCACTCTCCCAGGTCCTCATCACTCTCCCAGGTCCTCATCACTCTCCCAGGTCCTCACCACTCTCCCAGGTCCTCACCACTCTCCCAGGTCCTCACACTCTCCCAGGTCCTCACCACTCTCCCAGGTCCTCACTACTCTCCCAGGCCCATAGCACTACTCTCACAGATTGTAACAACTCTCCCAGGTTCTCACTGCTCTCCCAGGTCCTCTTCTCACCACTCTCCCAGGTCCTCACCACTCTCCCAGGTCATCACCACTCTCCCAGGTCATCACCACTCTCCCAGGTCATCACCACTCTCCCAGGTCATCACCACTCTCCCAGGTCATCACCACTCTCCCGGGTCATCATCACTCTCCCAGGTCCTCACCACTCTCCCAGGTCCTCACCACTCTCCCAGGTCCTCACTACTCTCCCAGGTCCTCACCACTCTCCCAGGTCCTCATCACTCTCCCAGGTCCTCATCACTCTCCCAGGTCCTCACCACTCTCCCAGGTCCTCACCACTCTCCCAGGTCCTCACTACTCTCCCAGGCCCATAGCACTACTCTCACAGATTGTAACAACTCTCCCAGGTTCTCACTGCTCTCCCAGGTCCTCTTCTCACCACTCTCCCAGGTCATCCCTCTCCCAGGTCCTCACCACTCTCCCAGGTTCTCTTCTCTCCACTCTCCCAGGTCCTCACTACTCTCCCAGGTCCTCGAGACTCTCACTTCATGCCTCCCTCTCACATTATTATACACATTTCTTATTATAAATCGTGAACAAAACAACTTGAACAAGTTAGAAGATAAGTTTATATTCTAAACATAATAAAGTTGTGATTATAATATTTTTCTACGCATTTGTATTAATATCTTTATTGTTTGTCTTTATTAATTATTGATCATGTGTCCCAATTTATCTTTATTGATGTGTGTTTTATTGGATGTGGTCCACGGTTTGCTGTACCCTCTGTAACACCCCCAGATATGACGTACTGTTTGCTGTACCCTCTGTAACACCCCCAGATATGACGTACTGTTTGCTGTACCCTCTGTAACCCCCCCCAGATATGACGTACTGTTTGCTGTACCCTCTGTAACCCCCCCAGATATGACGTACTGTTTGCTGTACCCTCTGTAACCCCCCCACACATGATCTACCGTTTGCTGTACCCTCTGTAACCCCCCCAGACATGATCTACCGTTTGCTGTGCCCTCTGTAACCCCCCAGACATGACCTACCGTTTGCTGTACCCTCTGTAACCCCAACAGACATGACTTAACGTTTGCTGTACCCTCTGTAACCCCCCAGACATGACCTACCGTTTGCTGTACCCTCTGTAACCCCACCAGACATGACTTAACGTTTGCTGTACCCTCTGTAACCCCCCCAAACATGACCTACCGTTTGCTGTACCCTCTGTAACCCCACCAGACATGACTTACCGTTTGCTGTACCCTCTGTAACCCCCCAGACATGACGTACCGTTTGCTGTACCCTCTGTAACCCCACCAGACATGACGTACCGTTTGCTGTACCCTCTGTAACCCCCCAGACATGACGTACCGTTTGCTGTACCCTCTCTAATCCCCCAGAGGGGCATCTCTGGGGGTTGTTAGGGTAAGTTGGCACCCACGGGATGGGGGGGTGGACAACCTGTTGGTCCTTTACTGTTTTCCTGTTGCGCTCCTGTTATTTCCACTCCCCGTTGGCACCTCCTGTTTGGTCATATATTCCAGGTTACAAAAGTTATGAATTTTACGAATTTTTAGAATTTATTTTTTTGGATATTTTTGTCTTTATGATCATAGTTTTGTGGAGTTCAATTGCGTGTGTGAACTCGCGTTTGATCGAGCAGTTGGTCGTAATGGTCTGGTAGAGTGTGTGTGTGTGTGTGTGTGTGTTGAACGCACACTCTATATCGTCTGGTTAGAGTGTGATGAACGCACTCTAGATGGAACTTACTGTATATTGTTTGGTAGAGTGTGTTGAACGCGTGCACTGTATATCGTCTGGTAGTGTGTGTTGAACGCGCGCACTGTATATATCGTCTGGTAGAGTGTGTTGAACGCGCGCACTGTAAATCGTCTGGTAGTGTGTGTTGAACGCACACTGTATAACACCTGATAGAGTTTGTTGAACGCACTCTGTATATCGTTTGTTAGTGTGTTGAACGCACTCCGTATATCATCTGGTAGAGCGTGTGGAACGCACTCTGGATAGGACTCAGAGAGAACACGAGAAGCGTTTCAGATCGTTCCATACAGTTCTGAACGCGCCTTTAGGGGGGATGGGATGGGTGAGGGGAGGGGTAGGGGGAGGGGAAGGGGGGGGGAAACGTTTGGAACGCCTGGCCCGTTCCAGGGCGTTCCACTGGTCCACTCATCACATCTTGAAACCTCGTTCAACCTGGCTGGTCGAGAGTCTCCCCCCTCCCCTCCCCTCCCCACCCACACCTAACCTTTACGGAAGACCTTTTTAAAACGCCGCCCCTCCCCCTCCTCCCCCCCCTTCCCCCTCCTCCTCCCTCTCCCCCTCCTCCTCCTCCTCCCCACCCCCCCCCCTCCTCCTCCCTCTCCCCCACCCCCCTCCTCCTCCTCCCTCTCCCCCTCCCCCTCCCCTCCCCCTCGCCCCCCTCCCCCTCCTCCCCTCGCCCCTCCCCTCCCCCTCTCCCCCTCGCCCCTCCCCTCCCTCTCCCCCACGCCCACCCCCCTCCTCCTCCACTCCCCCTCCCCCTCCCCCCTCCCCTCCCCTCCCCATCGACCAGCGAGCTGTAAGTCACCGCTTGGAATGACTTCCTCCCCCTTCCCCTCAACTCTCCCTCCTCCTCTCCTCCTTCCCCCTCCTCCCCCTCCTCCTCCTTCCTCCTCCGCCGCCTCGGCCTCATTACAGACCAACCATCGTTCAGGGTCGTTCGGCGTGGCCATACGTTATCCCGCGAAGGGGTGGGGGAGGGGAGGGAGGAGGGGTGGGGGTGGGGTAGGGAGGGGAAGGTGGGGAGGGGGGGATCTCAGGGAACTTGGGAACTACCGATTGGATGGGGGGGTGATGGGGGGGGTGGTGGTGGGGGTGGTGGATGGGGCTGTGGTGGGGGTGGTCGATGGGGGTGGGGGATGGGGCTGTGGTGGTGGGGTGGTGGATGGGGGTGGGTGATGGGGCTGTGGTGGAGGGGGTGGGTGATGGGGGTGGGTGATGGGGCTGTGGTGGTGGGGGTGGTGGATGGGGGTGGGTGATGGGGCTGTGGTGGGGGTTGTAGTGGGGGTGGGTGATGGGGCTGTGGTGGTGGGGGTGGGTGATGGGGCTGTGGTGGGGGTTGTAGTGGGGGTTGTAGTGGGGGTGGGTGGGGGTTGACCATTCTTTTTCTTGGGGGGGAAGGGGAAGTGAGGGAGGGAGGGGGGGTAGACCCAATCAGGGTGTGGTGCATTCACCATCCGTTGAGAGAGAGAGAGAGAGAGAGAGAGAGAGAGAGAGAGAGAGAGAGAGAGAGAGAGAGAGAGAGATAATGTTGGATTTCGTCGTATATATATTCGTATATGTTTTAAGTCTACGCTCCACGCCGTAGCTGGGAAACGATGAACTCTTTTGGAACAAATAAGGACGTTCTGCATATATATATATATATATATATATATATATATATATATATATATATATATATATATATATATATATATATATATATATTTTAATTTTTATTTTTCAAGGGACAGATTTATCTGAACTACGGTTGGCTGGTTTGCTGTGGGGTTGCCCTGCTTTTTAGCCCGTCTATCTCTTGGTGTGTCATTTGTCTTGCTTTTGATGCTTTAGAATTACTTTCCTTCGTGGATTACTTTAATTCGTGATTACTTTCCTTCGTGGATTACTTTAATTCGTGATTTCTTTCCATCGTGGATTACTTTAATTCGTGATTACTTTCCTTCGTGGATTACTTTAATTCGTGATTACTTTCCTTCGTGGATTACTTTAATTCGTGATTACTTTCCTTCGTGGATTACCTTCCTTCGTGGATTACTTTAATTCGTGGATTACTTTCCTTCTTGGATTACTTTCCCTCGCGAATTTCCTTCGTGGATTACTTTCTTTCGTGGATTACTTTCCGTCGTGGATTACTTTCCGTCGTGGATTACTTTCCTTCGTGAATTACTTCTTGGATTACTTTCCTT
Source organism: Panulirus ornatus (assembly GCF_036320965.1). NCBI lineage: Eukaryota > Metazoa > Arthropoda > Malacostraca > Decapoda > Palinuridae > Panulirus > Panulirus ornatus. The sequence continues at coordinate 10,969,788 of NC_092285.1, forward strand.
CGTGGATTACTTTCCTTCGTGGATTACTTTCCTTCGTGGATTACTTTCCTTCTTGGATTACTTTCCTTCGTGGATTACTTTTCTTCGTGAATTACTTTCCTTCGTGAATTACTTTCCTACGTGGATTACTTTCCTTCTTGGATTACTTTCCTTCTTGGATTACTTTCATTCGTGGATTACTTTCATTCGTGAATTACTTTCCTTCGTGGATTACTTTCCTTCGTGGATTACTTTCATTCGTGGATTACTTTCCTTCGTGGATTACTTTTCTTCGTGAATTACTTTCCTTCGTGAATTACTTTTCTTCGTGGGTTACTTTCCTTCGTGAATTACTTTCCTTCGTGGATTTCTTTCCTTCGCGAATTACTCTCCGTGAATTACTTTAATTTTTGACTCGCGAATTGCCTAGTTTACCCGTTCGTAATTTCCTCCCTCCTCCTCCTCCTCCTCCCCTTTTCCCGTTTTCTATTAGTTTTCTTCGACCGTTTTCTATTTCTTTCGAGGGTTTGCGTAGCGTATTTTTGTGTTGTTATTGTCTTTGTAGTGTGGTATGACCATATGTAAACATAGTACCCCCGCAAGAAGCATATGTCCAACTCCCTCGATATATTTTTCCAGAGGGTATACCCATCCGAGGTATACCCATCCGAGGTATATTGTTGGATATGAGCATATGACACGCTCTCTCTCACAGGGTGGAATCATCGTACATCTGGTCGCCGAGAGACGAGCTTTCCCTCTGGCCTGAGCGCCAGCGCCACCTCTGTGTGCCTCAGGCTGTCGTGAACGATACATTTTCGTCCCTTTCGCTCCTCCTGGCCGCCACTACGGACTTGTTTCGCCCCTGGACGCGGCTTTTCCCCACACCTTTGCTTCAGGGAGGGTTGTGTTTCCCCTCTACACGGAGGAGGAAGTCCAAATTCTCGCCAGCGAGCTGGGAAATGTGGGTGAAGGTGAGACTTCTAGACGTGGTGCCGGCGGCAGCGGCTCGAAACTCTGGCTGGCTGCTTCCTCCTCCTCCTCCTCCTTCCACACCTCACCGTTGCCTCGCCCCATTCAGCAGATACCGACCCTCCGGCCCCAAAGAGACGCGGACGCAGAATCTAGATTGGAAAACGTAGTTTGTGTAAGTCTCTTTTTTTATTTTTTATATATAATTTTCTGTCTCTCTCGACCACATGACTCTGTGGGTGTGTCTGAGACGTGTCCCCCAGCGCCACGAACTGCCTCGTTTGGAGCGAATGGTGGTTCGTTGTTTGGTCGTTTTCCCTCGTGTGAGATCATATGAGTTGGTATATAACCTTGTCGTTCAATAAGTCATCATGTTATGTTATCATTGTAGTTCTGTGTACGTATAGGTAGGTCCTCCTGTTATCTCTTATCACTGTTATCCTGTGTGCGTATATAATTAGGTCCTCCTGTTATCTCTTATCACTGTTATCCTGTGTGCGTATATAATTAGGTCCTCCTGTTATCTCTTATCACTGTTAACCTGTGTGCGTATATAATTAGGTCCTCCTGTTATCTCTTATCACTGTTATCCTGTGTGCGTATATAATTAGGTCCTATTGTTATCTCTTATCACTGTTATCCTGTGTGCGTATATAATTAGGTCCTCCTGTTATCTCTTATCACTGTTATCCTGTGTGCGTATATAATTAGGTCCTCCTGTTATCTCTTATCACTGTTACTCTGTGTGCGTATATAAATAGGTCCTCCTGTTATCTTTTATCACTGTTATCCTGTGTGCGTATGTACGGGGCCCGCGTTATCAGCAGTTTAGATTTGTGTTTACGTGGTGTGTACGTACAGTGGTTACGAGATCATTATGAATATTCATCTTCGATCGATAAGCTTTATCTAACGCTAAAGATAAGGAAGAGTATTTTCCAAGTGTTGCATAGAAACCTTCCATAGTCTTTGTATTGGTTGCCGAACGCGCCTGCCTTCCCCACACACACACAGACACACACACACAGACACACACACACGCCCTTCTATGTCACATCCGTACACAGCACGCCCTCCGTCAGCAGACGGTCCACTATAGATGGAGACAGGATAGTACAGCAGAAGGCTCCTCTGTTCCCCCCCTACCCATTATCGATGGGGCGCCCCCCCATGCCTTGCCTTGTGTCTGTGAACATGAAAGGCCCAAAGAAGACAAACCCCCCCCTCTCTCTCTGTCTCTCTCTCTCTCTCTCTCTCTCTCTCTCTCTCTCTCTCTCTCTCTCTCTCTCTCTCTCACAAGGTCCCTGTTTGCTGTGATCTTTTGAATTCATAATGGACACCGTGAGAGAGAGAGAGAGAGAGAGAGAGAGAGAGAGAGAGAGAGAGAGAGAGAGAGAGAGTTCGACTTTGTGTTGCCATTTATACACCAGTTCCTCTTCTTCTTCTTCTTCTTCTCCTCCCCCTTCCCCCTTCACCAGCCGCCCCTCCTCCCCACAATAGAAGGTCTCCTTTCCCCCCCTCCCCTCCTCCCCCTCCCCCCTCCACCACCACCACCACTCTTGTGCCGTCATCCATCCACCCACCCACCCTTGTCATCATCCATCAGCCACCCCGACCAACCCCCCCAATAATCCAACACCCTTCCCCTTCTTCCTCCCTCCCCCCTCCCTACCCTCCCCCTCTTCATCCATCACCCACCCCTCCTCCCTCCCCCCTCCCTACCCTTCCCCCCTCTTCATCCATCACCCACCCCTCCTCCCTCCCCCCTCCCTACCCTCCCCCTCTTCATCCATCACCCACCCCTCCTCCCTCCCCCCTCCCTACCCTTCCCCCCTCTTCATCCATCACCCACCCCTCCTCCCTCCCCCTCGAGCGGATGTTGGGAGACAAATTTCTCCAAGAGCGCGTTTCAAGATGTATTTGATCTCCGGGGGTGTTAGCTCTCTCTCTCTCTCTCTCTCTCTCTCTCTCTCTCTCTCTCTCTCTCTCTCTCTCTGTCTATCTATCTATCTATCTATCTATCTATCTATCTATCTATCTATCTCTGTCTGTCTGTCTGTCTGTCTGTTTATCTATCTATCTATCTATCTATCTATCTCTGTCTAGACGTAAGGTCTCGTGTGGGAAGGAGACTTGCTTGAGGGGGGGGGGCTAGGTCTCGCCTGCGTCTCTTAAGGGTAAAAGGGGGGGGGAGGGGGGGCCCACTGGTTTCGAGGTCCAGGCCAGGGTTACACACTGTAGTTCAACACCCACTTGTTCACCAGAGGTCAAAGAGGGACGTTTTCCAAGTATAAAAATGATCTTAACAGACAAAGACACCGAGGCATCTGCATAGCGCTATATTGACCCCAAACTCTCGAAAAAATATCGTCTCGAGACGTGTATATAAAGTCCCGCGAGACCAACAAGTCTCGAGACGTGTATATAAAGTCCCGCGAGACCAAGTCTCGAGACGTGTATATAAAGTCCCGCGAGACCAAGTCTCGAGACGTGTATATAAAGTCCCGCGAGACCAAGTCTCGAGACGTGTATATAAAGTCCCACGAGACCAACAAGTCTCGAGACGTGTGTATGAAGTCCCGCGAGACCAACAAGTCTCGAGACGTGTATGTAAAGTCCCGCGAGACCAACAAGTCTCGAGACGTGTATATAAAGTCCCGCGAGACCAAGTCTCGAGACGTGTATATAAAGTCCCACGAGACCAACAAGTCTCGAGACGTGTGTATGAAGTCTCGCGAGAAGTCGTCGCTCCGGACGTGTGTATATATAGAAAGTCTCGTTATCTCGCTGAGGCAAAGTTGCATCCACGACACGGATGAGAAATAGAATAAATCGCTCGTTTGTTGTTCTCTTTTGGACTTAACCACCGTCATTTCCGACCCCAGTCGTCTGTTTCGGGCCCACAAGCTAAGGCCCGCCAGGACTTGCTTGTGTGAGGTGGTGGTGAAAGAGGGTGGGGTTCGAGTCCTGTTTTTGGGTCAGTGGATGAGAAAGGCTTAAAAGGGCGCCTTGTCCAAGGGCCACGTCCCTTTGTGGTCAGTGGATGAGGAAGGCTTCTAAGGGCGCCTTGTCCAATGGCCACGTCCCTTCGTGGTCAGTGGATGAGAAAGGCTTCTAAGGGCGCCTTGTCCAAGAGCCACGTCCCTTTGTGGTCAGTGGATGAGAAAGGCTTCTAAGGGCGCCTTGTCCAAGAGCCACGTCCCTTTTTGGTCAATGGATGAAAAGGTGCTTAAAAGATCCCAAGTGCACTTTCGTGTAATAATCACATCATCATCAGGGGAGACACAAGAGAGAAATATAACAGTCCAGTTGATATACATCGAAGAGACGAAGCTAGGACGCTATTTATATATATATATACACACACACGACAGTGTACTTGATATGTAAACTGATCAGCTTATCTGAAAGGGTATACAGCTTGTATCAGATAAGTACATTTCATCCAGGCGCTACCTTGGGACTCGGGGAAGTAGAGTTTGTGGAAAGACTTGATATTTGTCATTCACGCGTGCCGGCCAGCGCCATCGTAAGGTCGTTATAAGCAGTTGGATTGTTAAGAGTAATTGAGGGACTGTGTGTGTGTGTGTGTGTGTGTGTGTGTGTGTGTGTGTGTGTGTGTGTACTTGTGTGTGTGTGTGTGTGTGTGTGTGTGTACTTTGTTTACTTGTGTGTGTGTGTGTGTGTGTGTGTGTGTGTGTGTACTTTGTTTACTTGTGTGTGTGTCTGTCTGTGTGTGTATGTGTGTGTGTGTGTGTGTGTGTGAGTGTGTACTTGTGTGTGTGTGTGTGTGTGTGTGTGGCCCGGGCCACCGTGGACCGGGCGAGCGGCGTCTGACCAGATAAATTTCCGGTTTCGGGGGAGATGCAAATTACTGGACCAGATCGACGCTCGATAGACAGCGAAAGGCAGACGGGAAAAAAAAAAAGAAAAAAAAAATTGAAGTAATTTCCTCGTCTTGTTATACCATGGTTGGGGGGGGTGGGGGGAGGGGAGGGGGGTGGGGGCGGAGGTGGTGTGGGGGGAGGGGTGTTTTTTGGTTGGTTAAGTGGTGTATGTATGTGTGTGTGTGTGTGTGTGTGTGTGTGTGTGTGTGTGTGTAATGGTGGTTTGTTGGTGGTTGTCAAGTGGGGGGGGGAGGAAGGGGGGTAGGTGGTGTGGTGTAGTGTGGTGTCTGTGTGGTGGTGGTGGGGGGGGGAAGAAAGGGGGGGTTGATTTAGAAAGAGAGAGAGAGAGAGAGAGAGAGAGAGAGAGAGAGAGAGAGAGAGAGAGAGGGGGGGGGAAGGGGGGGCATATATTAAAAGCGAGTGGGGGTTGGGGTGGGGGGGGTTTCTTCTCACGAAGACAGTGATATATGCAGGAGTTGGTTGTCTGCTGCTGATGCCGCGCTCGTAATATATATATATATATATATATATATATATATATATATATATATATATATATATATACACCCTAGCCTGAGCCAGGTACCCATTATATAGACCATTTAACCCTTCTTAAGGTTGGATGTAGGGCTGTTTTTTTTCTATACGGTGAGCGCTACGCGCTAGCCCAGCCTTTTGACAAAAAGTCTCTCTCTCTCTCTCTCTCTCTCTCTCTCTCTCTCTCTCTCTCTCTCTCTCTCTCTCTCTGTTTCTTTCGTCTTCCTTCCTTCCTTCCTTCGCTGCAGTTGGTCAACGCGATCTGTGTGGTGAATATCATGTATACACAGACAGCTGAACCTCCTCCGTCTGTGTCACACATGATCCCAGTTTCCGAATCATTTGCCACGGTCGTAATTTCAGCCTCTTCTCCCTACCTCTTCTCCCCCCACTTGCCAGCACTCCCCATTACCCTCCCCATAGCTACCTCGTCCATCCCATTTCCCCATTCTTTTAACTCCCCCCCACACTCCGTCTTTATTTCTAGTTGGATTCGCATTTTTCTTTTATGACTTTTCTTAGGAGAGTCCATTTTTCTTCGCTTTTTTCCCCCCGAAGTCCATCGCTGGAGGGGGAGGGAGTTATTTTCCGGTAGAGAGGGTGGTGGGGTCAGGGGGTGATGGATCCAGGTGAGGATGACAAGACCATAAACTCCCCAGGACTTGAAGCTCCCCCACTGACGGCGCTTGGAGATGGGTTCCAAGACAGAGGTGGTTCGAAGATAGGTCTTGTGGACAAGGGTTCTTCATGTAGGATATCCGGTAGGGGTTCCTTTGAGAGAAGGATTCTCGCTGTGGACTTCTGCAGGTGGAGGTCGCATGAAGGACGTGAGGACCAGGGGCTTCGTGCAGAAGCCCCTGGAGAGGGAGGCCTTTCTGAAAGCTCCTGAGACAATGTGAAAGCTTGTAAAGAGGAGGGGTTTCCGCCATAGGCTTCTGGAATGTTGCTTCCAGTGGATGCTCTTGAAGAATTGGCTCTGATGAAGGGCTTGAAGAAGAAGGGTCTTCTGGTTGCAGCCCTTTTAAAAGGGCCTCTGGTTGAAGGTCATCTGGTTGGAGCCCTTCAAGAAGGGGCCCCTCTGGTTGAAGGGCTTGAACAAGGGCCTTTTGGTTGAAGGTCTTCTGGAAGGGCATCTGGTTGAAAGTAAGGGGCCCCTCTGGTTGAAGGCCTTGAAGAAGGGTCTTTTGGTTGAAGGTCTTGAAGAAGGGCCTGTGGTTGAAGGTCTTCTGGAAGGGCATCTAGTTGAAGGTCTTCTGGAAGGGCATCTGGTTGAAGGTCTTCTGGAAGGGCCTCTGGTTGAAGGTCATCTGGAAGGACATCTGGTTGAAGGTCTTCTGGAAGGGCCTCTGGTTGAAGGTCTTCTAGAAGGGCCTCCTGTTGAAGGTCCTCTGGAAGGGTCTTTTGGTTGAAGGTCTTCTGGAAGGGTCTTTTGGTTGAAGGTCTTCTCAAAGGGCCTCTGGTTGAAGGTCTTCTGGAAGGGCCTCTGGTTGAAGGTCTTCTGGAAGGGCATCTGGTTGAAGGTCTTCCTGAGGGGCATCTGGTTGAAGGTCTTCTGGAAGGGCATATGGTTGAAGGTTTTCAAGAAGACACTAGGGAAGCAGATCATGAATAGTTTACAATCTCGAGTCTTATGGAATCGCAGTCGGTTCCAGTTAGAATCATCGTGGTCCATTCCAGATCCAGTCTTCTTCAGTATTCCTCGGATGCCTTACCATGATCTCTCTGGGTTAACTTTTCCGTCTTCAACGAGAATTTTTGATCCACTGATCTTAGGTCTTCGGGGATTAGAACCTAGGTCATGACTTTGTACTCTGGAATCGCTCTTTGATCTCGATCATAATTCTTTAAGGTCGATTTAGTCTTCCATGAAGTTCTCTTTGGATCTCCGTCAGGTTAGGATCAGGTTTCTGTCGGTGTTTCAACCACGTATTCCCTGCATGTACGTCGACGTCCCCCGTATATCCCCTCGTCCTAAGTCATTTTTTTGCTCTTTTCCAGGTGTCTTTAAGCTCCAGTCTGGTATCCTTACAATGTCGTTCTCGGCTCCTGGAGCTCCTTCGTAACCCCCTCCTTCACCTAGGTGCTTCGCAAACCACTCACCACTCCCTTCCACTCCCTCCCTCCCTCCGTGGATCCTCTTCCTCTGGTCCAGACACATCTGGGTCCAGCCTGGAATGGCCCTTGTATCGTCAGGAGGGCTGAGGGAGGGTTGGCCAGTCGGTTCCCTCTCCCTCCCTCCCTCCCCCTCCCAAGTTCTTCAGTACGATGACAAGTCCTTATCTCGAGTCTTACATTCTATTAATGGAGAGCCAGGAGACTCGGCCAGCGAGAGTGGACCTTGTCTCCGTTAATGTCATATTTTTCCAGCAGAGACAGACGCACACACAGACAGACTCTCGGAAGAACATAAAGGGAGGGAGGGAAGGAAGGAGGGAGGAGGAGGGGCGGCTCTGTGCTTTCGCTTTTGTCGCTGATGTTTTCCAATCTTTTTCCCCTCCCCCTTCTCTCTCTCTCCTAGTGGCTGAAGGGTTATGGCGAACTCGTCTCTCAGAATGGAGAAGGACATTAAGAGATGATGGAATTTTTTTTTCTATATTCCTTTTTTTCTTCTTCTCTTCAGTGTTCTATTCAGTAACTCAATCTTTTACGTTTAGGTCTTACACACACTTTAGCTGTGTCCGTGGACTGTCCATCTTGATATTATCCAAGCTACGCTGATGTTAACAATGGTGAAGCTACTGCAGTCGTATTCCACCCACCCACCCACCCACTGACCCACCCACCCACCCACCCACTGACCCACCCACCCACCCACTGTCAGGTTTGGCTGTGAATGGTGGGTAACCCCCGATCTTCCTCATCCTCATTTCGCATTGCTATCTTCGTTTATTTGTGGTGGGGTTTTAGACGGGTCCCCTCTGCCCTGTTTATATGGGTTTATATGGGTTTATATGGGTTTATATATCAAGATTTTTGTCTTGAATACACGAGGATGAAAGGAGTCACGGTATTTGGAGATTTGCAAAGGAATTCTGGTTTTAGGATTAGAAAACGGGAGGAAGGATTTGAAAAAGAATATGATACACACCGTAACTTAAATATTTTACAAATTTTTTCATATTGTTCAGCACTTGTTGATGCTATTTTGTTTTGTAACTAGATACATACGTGTGTGATGTATTACTTTTTTTGTTATATGATAAAGGTGGTTTGGTTTACTATCTAATATTGGCGAACGTTATCAAATGGGTGATTGGATGATAAGGAGTGATATCAGTTCAGTTCGAGTCGATACATGGACGTGTTCTCGACCATATATTAAGGTATCGACGTGCGCATTGCCTGTGATCTCAGACGTTTCTTAGAATCGACATTTTAATTGTGAAGTCGACCTGTTCGTGTGATGGTCGCTGGTTGTAGATGACGAAGTGGAGGGTGTGCAGCGAAGTCGACGCTCGATGTTTGGTCACGGGTTCGATGCCTTGCGCCGTATGTCTTGTACACTGTCGAAGATCGCTTGTCATACGAGGCTAATATTGGCTTACAGTGCTGAGAGAGAGAGAGAGAGAGAGAGAGAGAGAGAGAGAGAGAGAGAGAGAGAGAGAGAAATGTATTCCCTTCTTTCTAAAGGTTCGCAGACACATTTCCAAATGGAAATTTGTATCGTCTTAGATTTTGTAAAGAAAAAAAATCTCAGGGGGTGAGAAAAAATCTCAGGGGGTGAAGAAAAAAATCTCAGGGGGTGAGAAAAAAATCTCAGGGGGTGAAAAAAAATCAGGGGGTGAAAAAGAATCTTAAGAAAAATTTAGGGTTTTTTCTTTTTCTTTTTTTGAGAAGTTGACAACCTAACTTTCATTTTTCCTCCTTTCCCCATCCTGGTGGGATGGGAGTTTCCGTTCCATTTTCTTTTTATCTTTGGGGGGTGGGGGCATATCCGGCGGTGGTGGCCTTCAAGATTGCCAAAAAAAAAAAAAATGAAAAAATTCAATTTTGTTCACTTAAAAAACTTTGCTTTTCTCGGTGGGGCAAGAGGATGCGAGACGTCGGGGTTCTTTAAGGGTTATATTCCCACGTTAAACTCAGTTGCATTGGTCATTAGAGCTTTATTGACCTTGAGGGGAGGGGGGGATGGCTTTGTGACCCCCCCACTGGGGGCAATAACGTGTCAAGGCCTCGATGTGACATGGTCAGAAATATTAGCTTTGGCTATGAGATCACGGGCCTTAAGTGCTCTGTAGGCAAATGTCTCTCTGTCCATGGCATCCTAAAACGGGTGACTTAAACCCTGTTTTTTTTTTTTTCAGTGGTTTAGTGACCACCTCGCATGTCTTTTTCTGTGGACATGTATTGCTCTGGCTTGACGCGGTGTAGCCAAGTGAGGATATTCCCGCTAAGGCTCAGTCCTCGGTTCTTAACGCTACCTCGCTAACACGGGAAATGGCGAATATGTATAAAATGATCTATAATGTATATATGCGTGTGTGTGTGTGTGTGTGTGTGTATCTGTTTGTGTGTGTGTGTGTGTATATGTTTGTGTGTGTGTGTGTATGTATCTGTTTGTGTGTGTGTGTGTGTGTGTGTGTGTGTGTTAATGTGAATGTATACCTTCATGTACGAATACATGTATTTCTTCAATATACATGTCTCTTCATCGCTTGAGGAAAGAGTGACATTTTCAATTAAGTTTTCCCGTCAGACTTTGTGTCCATGTAGAACAGACCAACTCCTTATTGTTGTCTACAAACCTTTGTAAAATATATATATATATATATATATATATATATATATATATATATATATATATATATATATATATATATATATATATTCCTATGAGTCCACGGGGTAAATGAAACACGAAAAGTTCCCAAGTGCACTTTCGTGTCATAATCACACCATCAGGGGAGACACAAGAGAGAAATATAACAGTCAGTTGATATACATCGAAGAGACGAAGCTAGGACGCCATTTGGTAAACATGTGATTGTCCAAAACATACAACGAACGTTCATATATATATATAATATATATATATATATATATATATATATATATATATATATATATATATATATATATATATATAATATATATATATATATATATATATATATATATATATATATATATATATGTATATATATATATATATATATATATATATATATATATATATATATATATATAGAGAGAGAGAGAGAGAGAGAGAGAGAGAGAGAGAGAGAGAGAGAATATATAGAACACGTTATATAGAAAAAAAATATCTTAGTCTTTTACGATCTTTTTTACGTGTTATTCAAATATTTTGTAAAAGAATTTAAATTTCCTTCTTCACATTTAATCTTTTATATCGATATTTTTTTTCGTATTTAAATTTTCGTAGTCATAGGTATGGCGTATTGAGAAGTGTGAATAATAGGGAGATATTTATGATGGATGATTGTATTTACACTGGTGGGGGCGCCCCATCTCTTGTACTGTACGGGGAGGGAGTTCTACACTCGTGGGGCGCCCCATCTCTTGTACTGTACGGGGAGGGAGTTCTACACTCGTGGGGCGCCCCATCTCTTGTACTGTACGGGGAGGGAGTTCTACACTCGTGGGGGCCCCATCTCTTGTACTGTACGGGGAGGGAGTTCTACACTCGTGGGGGCGCCCCATCTCTTGTACTGTACGGGGAGGGAGTTCTACACTCGTGGGGCGCCCCATCTCTTGTACTGTACGGGGAGGGAGTTCTACACTGGTGGGGCGCCCCATCTCTTGTACTTTACGGGGAGGGAGTTCTACACTCGTGGGGCGCCCCATCTCTTGTACTGTACGGGGAGGGAGTTCTACACTCGTGGGGCGCCCCATCTCTTGTACTGTACGGGGAGGGAGTTCTACACTCGTGGGGCGCCCCATCTCTTGTACTGTACGGGGAGGGAGTTCTACACTCGTGGGGGCGCCCCATCTCTTGTACTGTACGGGGAGGGAGTTCTACACTCGTGGGGCGCCCCATCTCTTGTACGGGGAGGGAGTTCTACACTCGTGGGGCGCCCCATCTCTTGTACTGTACGGGGAGGGAGTTCTACACTCGTGGGGTGCCCCATCTCTTGTACTGTACGGGGAGGGAGTTCTACACTCGTGGGGCGCCCCATCTCTCGAACATTCTCCACAACCATACACCTTAAATATCTGTTAGGTTGTATATGAAAGTACGAGATGTACGTAGTAATGCGGGAAGAAGCAATTCGTAACAGGGGAACTCATCTCCCCCCCCTTTTCTCATCATCACTGACCCCCTCTCCCCCTTTCCCCCTTCCCTTCCCCTCCCCCAGGGCTCCCGCGAGACGTTTTCTATGCCCCCCGTCCCCCACCCCCTCGCCCCCATTAAACGCCAGGTATGATTATGCTAATGACTCACTCACCCACTCTGCTCCTCCTCCCTACCTCATTGTGTAAAACCCCACTGAGGAAATATATATATATATATATATATATATATATATATATATATATATATATATATATATATATATATATATAATCGCATGTTTACCAAATGGCGTCTTAGCTTCGTCTCTTCGTTGTATATCAACTGACTGTTATATTTCTCTCTCGTGTCTCCCCTGATGATGTGATTATGACACGAAAGTGCACTTGGGAACTTTTCGTGTTTCATTTTCCCCCTCGTGGACTAGTAGGAATATATATATAAAGAAGGAAGAGTTATTATGTGTGGGGGGGGGGTCTTCTCATGGGTTGGGGATGTGGGGGTGGGTCACTTTCCAATTTCGATCGCAGGGGAATATGGTTCGCTAGGCAGAGACCAACCCCTTCCCCACACAGACCCCCACCCACCCACCAACCCCCCCCTTCAAAGACCTAGATGCCACCCCCCCCTCCCCCTCCACCTTAACCACCACCACCACCACCTCTTCCCCCCCCTACCCGCCACCCTCCCCCCACCCCCACTTTGCGTTTGAAAGACCCACGGAGCCAAGTGAATGTTGTAAAAAAAAAAAAGAAATTAAAAACTTTTGGTTTGTAAGATTTATTTTTTTTTTTATAGATTTTTTAATTTTTTTTCCTTATTTTATGTTTCTATCTCTCTCTCTCTCTCTCTCTCTCTCTCTCTCTCTCTCTCTCTCTCTCTCTCTCTCTCTCTCTCGTCTGTTTAGGGAGGCAGTAGGTTAAAGGGGAGGGGGGAGGGAGGAGGGACGGAGGGAAGGGGAGGTGGGGGGAGGGGTGGTGGTTTAAGGGGAGGGGGAAGGGGGAGGGTAGGGGGAGGGGGGGGAGGGAAGGTCTTTTCAATGTGACGGGTGAGGGGGGGGGAAGGGGATGGAGGGGGGGGGGGAAAGAAGATGAATTCCGATGTATATTTTTTTTTTTTATATATTTTTTTCCCCTTTTTTTTTTGTCTCTTTAAAGAGGATATATAATTTTGGAGTTACGTTTGGAAGGTGATGAGAAGTCCACTGTCGTGATGGTGCTGGAAGGGGAGGGAATGGGAGGGATGGAGTGGTGGAATGGGAGGGAGGGATGGAGTGGTGGAATGGGAGGGAGGGATGGAGTGGTGGAATGGGAGGGAGGGAGTGAGTGGTGGAATAGGATGGAGTGCTGGAATGGGAGGAAGGGATGGAGTGCTAGCATGGGAGGGAGGGATGGATGGAGTGCTGGAATGGGAGGGAAGGATGGAGTGATGGAATGGGAGGAAGAGAGGGATGGAGTGCTGAAATGGGGGGGAGGGAGGGATGGAGTGGTGGAATGGGAGGGATGGATGGAGTACTGGAATGGGAGGAAGGGATGGAGTGGTGGAATGGGAGGGAAGGATGGAGTGCTGGAATGGGAGGGAAGGATGGAGTGCTGGAATGGGAGGGAGGGAGTGCTGGAATGGGAGGGAGTGTTAGAAGTGACACTAGTTAACCTAACCAAGTTTAAAGTAAGCTAATCTATTTTTAACCGAACTTAAACCGACTCTTAGCAAGTTAAGCCAGGCCTAACCTAACTTAGCCTAGGATAATCTATTTCATAACCTAGCGTGATCTATCTTAACTTAGCATTAACTAGAACAAGCCTAACCTAACTTAGCCTAACTTAAGAAGTTTATTTGCATCGTATTGTAAACCAAACTTAACGTGTGACTTAGTTCTGACTTCAGTGTAACTTGACTTTTAACAGCTAACCTAACAGTTTATTTTAGCAAACTTAACCCCTCCTGACCTAACGTAGCCTAACTTAAGTTGCCCTAAGTTGATTTAGTCTATTATACCTTAAGAGCCTAACTTGACCTAACTTAGCCTAACCTAACTTGACGTAACTTAGCCTAACCTAACTTGACGTAACTTAGCCTAACCTAACTTGACGTAACTTAGCCTAACCTAACTTGACGTAACTTAGCCCAAGCTAACTTTACCAAACTGAGCCCAACATGACCTTACTAAGCCTAACCCAACTTTACCTAACTTAGCCTAACCTTACTTGACCTAACTGAGCCTAACCTAACTTAACCTGAGCCTAACCTAACCTAACCTAACCTAACCCAACTTGACCTAACTTAGCCTAACCTTACTTGACCTAACTGAGCCTAACCTAACCTAACCTAACCTAACCTAACCTAACCTAACCTAACCCAACTTGACCTAACTTAGCCTAACCTTACTTGACCTAACTGAGCCTAACCTAACCTAACCTAACCTGAGCCTAACCTAACCTGAGCCTAACCTAACCTAACCTAACCTAACTTGACCTGACAGCCTAACCTTACTTGACCTAACTGAGCCTAACCTAACTTAACCTGAGCCTAACCTAACTTAACCTAACCTAACTTAACCTAACTTGACGTGACTTAGCCTAATTAAAGAACTTCGGGATCTCTTCAATTTTACGCTCGTACCACAACTTAAACCTGCGTGAAATGACCCAATTCCTCTGTGAATGTTGGAACGAAGCAATTATCATAAAATGGTCCTTGTGAAATAACGTAAGATAACTTAACCTAAAGATATCTTTAAAAACGGTAGTTAAGGGAGGGGGGGGGAATAAAGAGAAAGATATCTATACCCAAAGTTATCTTTATATCTTAACGAAGGTTTCGGACGCTGTTTTGAATTTATAAATGTATATCTTTTTTTGTTTCGTTTGTGTGTGTGTGTGTGTGTGTGTGTATATATATATTTTTTTTTCGAAGTAAATATGCTCAAAGCTTTTACATAAGAGTTGTATAAACATTCAGGAATGACCCGGGTATGTTATTTTCTTTTTTTTTCTCAGTTTAGTCAAAGTTACACTGGGGTCCTCCCATCACCCCTCCCCTTCCCGAGAGTTGGCAATGCTGACTCTGGGGTTTGGCTCCCTCCCTCTCCCCCTGAGAGTTGGCAATGCTGACTCTGGGGTTTGCCTCCCTCCCTCCTCCCCCTGAGAGTTGGCAATGCTGACTCTGGTGTTTGTCTCCCTCCCTCCTCCCCCTGAGAGTTGGCAATGCTGACTCTGGGGTTCTCCTCCCTCCCTCTCCCTCTGAGAGTTGGCAATGCTGACTCTGGGGTTCTCCTCCCTCCCTCCCTCCCTCCCTCCCTCCCCCCCTGAGAGTTGGCAATGCTGACTCTGGTGTTTGTCTCTCTCCCTCCCCCCTGAGAGTTGGCAATGCTGACTCTGGGGTTCTCCTCCCTCCCTCCCTCCCCCCTGAGAGTTGGCAATGCTGACTCTGGGGTTTGCCTCTCTCCCTCCCCCCTGAGAGTTGGCAATGCTGACTCTGGTGTTTGCCTTTCTCCCTCTCCCCCTGAGAGTTGGCAATGCTGACTCTGGGGTTTCCTTCCCTCCCTCCCTCCCCCCTGAGAGTTGGCAATGCTGACTCTAGGGTTCTCCCTCCCTCCCTCCTCCCCCTGAGAGTTGGCAATGCTGACCCTGGGGTTTCCTTCCCTCCCCCCCTGAGAGTTGGCAATGCTGACTCTAGGGTTCTCCCTCCCTCCCTCCTCCCCCTGAGAGTTGGCAATGCTGACTCTGGGGTTCTCCCTCCCCCCCCTCGAGAGTTGGCATTGCTGACTCTAGGGGGAGAGGGGAAGGGGGAGGGGAGGGGGGAATGATGGCCAAGGGTTGGGGGTGGATGGGGGGGGAGGAGGAAGGGATGAAGGATGCATAACTAATGGGGAAGGGGGAAGGGGAGGGGTGGGGTAGGGGAAGGGGAGGGGTGGGGTAGGGGGAAGGGGAGGGGTGGGGTAGGGGGAAGGGGAGGGGTGGGGTAGGGGGAAGAGGTTTCCACCACCACCATTCCCCCCCTTTCCCCCTTCCTCCCCTTCACCAAGCCTTCTGTTATGGGGTTAAATGCCATTATGGGTTAAGGGACATAAGGGTATATGAATGGGTTAAGGGGTTGTAGGCTAAGGGTTGGGCGTTATATGGGTGGAATGATGTAGATGCGTGAAAATAACGTGTACTGTGTTGAAGTACGTATTACACACGGTTCAAATACGCCATTTATATGCATGAAATATGGTTTAACGTATTGAAATACGTATTAAACACTTCAAATACGCCGTGTAGATGCATGAAATAAGGTGTAGCGTATTGAAATACGTATCATACGGTCTAAATACGCCGTGTAGATGAATGAAATAAGGTGTAACGAATTGAATTACGTATTATACGGTCTAAATACGCAGTGTAGATGCATGAAATAAGGTGTAATGTATTGAAATATATATTATACGGTCCAAATACGCTGTGTAGATGCATGAAATAAGGTGTAGCGTATTAAATTACGTATAATACGATCCAAATACGCCGTGTAGATGCACGAAATAAGGCGTAACGTATTAATATACGTATTGCACAGAATGCCGTAGTCCCACCGTGGCCAGACGGTAACAGAAAATGGAACATCGACGCGGGGAGAAAAAGTGAAAATTATTTTAGCGGGGGAGACTGAAGCAGGTGCGCGTAGAATTACTTTAAAGTAATTCGTTCTAAAGTAATTATGTGGGTGATTATGGATTGGGTGATGTTAGTTGATGTATGGAAGGCAGTGTGAATTATTTAGAGGTGGTATTGCGATTACTTTTAAAAAGATGATTCATTCTAATGTAATTATATGGGGTAATTATGGATTAGGTTATGTTAATTGATGTAGGAAAGGTAGTGTACGTTATTCAGAGGTGGTATTGTAATTACTTTGAGAAAAGTAATTAATTCTCAGGTAGTTTGTAATTACTTTGAAGAGGTAATTCATTCTCAAGTAATTATATGGGGTAATTATGGATTGGGTTGTTAATTGACGTATGGAAGGTAGTGCAAGTTATTCTATGGTGATATTGATTACTTTAGAAAATAAATTCTAAAGTAATTATATGGGTAATTATTGATTGGATTGTTAATTCATGTATGAATGGTTGTGTAATTTATTAAGTGATTAAATGTCTTTTTTCTTTTCTCTTTTCTGGTATGTGTCAATAGGCGTTTAAAATCGAAGTGGTTTTGGAGACATTGGAATGTTAATTAGGCAATTTTCCTGTTCTATTTAAAGGTAAGATTATTAAGAATAATGATAATAATAGTGTAATATAATTTAATTCGCCTGTTTCCATGCGCTACCTCGCAAACGCGGGAGACGGCGACTAAGTATAATGAAAAAAATGTATGTGATTTTTACCTGATGGAAGTGTGATATTTCAACACAGGGTTTTATAGAAATAGCCCAGAGAAAACGAGGTGCGTAGAAAGAAAAGATGTAGAAAACGGATTGTATGAAAATAGTGAGAGAGAATTTTGATTGTAGGACAGAATTTTAATATGTCGGAAAAATCTTGAATTTCCAACTTTATTAAACCTGGATTAGCCAAAGACTTAATAACTAGAATTATGATTTATAATGGGTCATAATTATTCAATGGAAAATGATAGGGTTTAATGAAAGGGTGGAGGGCATTTAATTTTTTTTTTTTTTTTAAGGGGTGGGAGCTCAGCAATAAGATATGGTAAGTCTTGAGCACCAAATTATTTAACGGTACAAGCATTTTTAGTGTATGTCTTTTGTTGGTTAAATTAGTAATTTTTTTTTTAAACGTTTGTAACTTTTAGTTGGTTAAATTGGTAATTTATCTCAAACCTATAATTTTTATTGGTTTAATTGATATTTTTTAAACGTCTATGTTTTGTTGGTTAAATTAGTAATTTTTTTTTAATGTTTGTATATTTTTTGGTTAAATTGGTAATTTTTTTAAGCGTCTATATTTTTTTGTTGATTAAATTGGTACTTTTTTAAACGTCCATATCATTTGTTGGTTAGATTGGTTAATTTTATTAAACGTCTGTATGTTGGTATGATTGGTAATTTTTTTTAAATGACTGTGTCATTTGTTAGTTGACTTGGTAGTTTTTTCAAACGTCTATGACTTTTGTTTAAATTGGGGATATTTCATTTACGTCTGTATATTTTGTTGGTTAAATTGGTCATTTTTTTTAAACGTCATCGCCTCTGATAACTGGTAAGTGATTTTTTTTAAAGGCCTTACTACATTAGAAAATGAACTGCCTTTAACCTAAGTTCCAATTTAGCCTGCAAGAGAATTTCCCCCACTATAGAAAACGGGATGTCTGGTTTCCGCTTTTATAGTATTTATAATAAATGCCAGGCTTTTGAAGTCCCTGAATATAATTAGGTTGTTACTGATGAATTACTTTATATATATATATATATATATATATATATATATATATATATATATATATATATATATATATATATATATATATATATATTTTAAATGACAGAATATCGAGAGAAAGTCTCGTTCGATGTGATTAAGCCACACCAGAGCTAATTAGCCTCGTTCGATCCCAACGCGTGTTAGAAGATGACCAATAGGTTAATTATGATTCCCCCCTCTCCCCCTCTCCCCTCTCCCGCTCCCCCCCTCCCCTCTCTCCCTCCCGCTCTCCCCTCCCCCCTCTCCCCCCTCCCCCCCATTCCCCTGGCCTGGTGTTTCAAAAACCCGTTTCGTCGCTCGTCTTCGTGTTCCCTCTTCGTGGGTGATTAATGGAAGGTGCTGATTGAGCCTGGGCGATTAAAAAGATGCTGTATTAATCTGTTGTCGGTGGTGGGGGGGGAGGGGGGAAGGGGTTGTTGTTGTTGTTGTTGTTGTGCCAGTGGTCCACACACACACACACACACACACACACACACACACACGGAGCATCCTTCCCCTTCGCCCCTCACCACCCGGGTTCGTCTTCGGGTTCTTGAGAACCAAGGTTCGAACCCTGGGGTTGTTACATGTTCTGAAGGTAACCCCTGGGTGGGGGTTTGGTAGTTCGAGTATGTAGTCTTGGTATATGTAGTGTGACGCACATATGTATTATGTATGCTGAGTGGTGTGGTAACATGTAACCACACCACAACCTCTACCACAGCACCACAACCTCTACCACACCACAACCACTGCCACACCACAACCTCTACCACACCACAACCTCTACCACACCACAACCACTGCCACACCACAACCTCTACCACACCACAACCACTATCACACCACCACTCCACAACCACTACCACACCACAACCACTCCCACACCCACTACCACTACCATACAACAACCACTACCACACCACAACCTCTACCACACCACACCACAACCTCTACCACACCACACCACAACCTCTACCACACCACAACCTCTACCACACCACAACCTCTCCCACACCACAACCTCTCCCACACCACAACCTCTACCACACCACAACCTCTACCACACCACAACCTCTACCACACCACAACCTCTACCACACCACAACCTCTCCCACACCACAGCCTCTCCCACACCACAACCTCTACCACACCACAACCTCTCCCACACCACAACCTCTACCACACCACAACCTCTCCCACACCACAACCTCTACCACACCACAACCTCTACCACACCACAACCACAACCTCTACCACACCATAACCTCTACCACACCACAACCTCTCCCACACCACAACCTCTACCACACCACAACCACTACCACACCACAACCACTACCACACCACACCACTAACCACACCACACCACTAACCACACCACACCACACCACACCACAACCTCTACCACACCACAACCTCTACCACACCACAACCTCTACCACACCACAACCACAACCTCTACCACACCACAACCACAACCTCTACCACACCACAACCTCTCCCACACCACAACCTCTCCCACACCACAACCTCTACCACACCACAACCACTACCACACCACAACCACTAACCACACCACACCACTAACCACACCACACCACTAACCACACCACACCACACCACACCACAACCTCTACCACACCACAACCT
This sequence comes from Panulirus ornatus, assembly GCF_036320965.1. Classification (NCBI taxonomy): domain Eukaryota; kingdom Metazoa; phylum Arthropoda; class Malacostraca; order Decapoda; family Palinuridae; genus Panulirus; species Panulirus ornatus. Next base: position 10,989,475 of record NC_092285.1, read on the forward strand.
CTACCACACCACAACCTCTACCACACCACAACCACTACCACACCACAACCACTACCACACCACACCACTAACCACACCACACCACACCACAACCTCTACCACACCACAACCTCTACCACACCACAACCTCTACCACACCACAACCACTACCCATACCATACCACAACCACTACCACACCACAACCACTACCACACCACAACCACTACCCACACCACAACCACTACCACACCACAACCACTACCAACACCACAACCACTACCACACCACAAACACTACCACACCACAAACACTACCACACCACAACCACTACCCACACCACAACCACTACCCACACCACAACCTCTACCACACCACAACCACTACCACACCACACCCACTACCATACCACACCACTAACCACACCACACCACTAACCTACACCACACCACAACCTCTCCCACACCACAATCTCTACCACACCACAACCTCTACCACACCACACCACAACCACTACCACACCACAACCACTCCCCCATTTCATGGTTGGCACTGGTACCCTCACCACACAGGTAAACCCATCCACAATCAGTCATCTTGTGGTTGACCCCCCCCCGTTTGACCTCCCGATTGACCCTGTCTTAATAGGGTGATTAAAGGTCAACGGCGTTAATCACCCAGGGACAGCCAGCAACGATCGTAAAGCACCGCTGACATGACACTGTCTTGCCCCCGCCAATCAATGCGAGGTATAGGGGTCCTTTTTGTACTGCCTAGCTTTTGAACTACTCGTCTCTCGTTATCATTAAGGCGATAAATAAAAAAAAACTTAATAAAGTTCATTTTTGTAGTTTATTTGCGTGTGGTTGCCGCGTTTCGAGTTTCATTTTTTTTTTATATATATATATTAAAAAAATAGAGAATGAAAGTTACGATAAAGTTTCCCCCATATGACAGTTGGCTACCCACAGTATTTTGCCGTTAACTTACTGTACTGTGGCGTTTTTTTTTAAATGCAGTCAATAGTTTAAATTAACTAAATGCTAGAAAAAAAATGGTTCAGCTTGTACATTAAAGTCGTCATCTGACAGTCAAATGAAATTTTTTTTGAATTAATTTGCGAATTTTTTTTTTTTTTGAAATTTGTTTCTAAATTTTCATTCTTATTACTCGTAAAACAGCTTTGAGATTTTTCTACTACCTCTCGTTCTGTATTATCACTTGCAACTATGATCAAATGCCTTTCCCTTAATTCTTTTATTTTAGACTTACATTATGAAGACGTTTTTTTAATTGTTCTAGTTAATTGACCATTTATTATTTATTACCGAGGACATAGATTGAGCCAGAATCTAGAATTTGACGGTGTCTAAAATTTGCGAGAATCTGTTTCCGCCAATATCTGAAATCCGGCAGTATGTGAAATCCGGCTGAATCTGAAATCCGGCAGTATGTCAAATCCGGCAGTCTCTGAAATCCGGCAGTATCCGGACTTTACCACACGAAATCCTTGATTAATCGCGCGTCTATGGATGGCGTGTGACGGGTTCCGTGTGTGTGTGTGTGTGTGTGTGTGGCATCTGTTGTTGATCAGGGAGAGAGAGAGAGAGAGAGAGAGAGAGAGAGAGAGAGAGAGAGAGAGAGAGAGAGAGAGAGAGAGAGAGAGAGCAGCATTCATTCTATAACCTCGTTAATCCCCTGGGTGATTTATGAATCGTCGTGTGATAAGAAATCGCCAGTTTCTCATTTGGTCACCAACCACTGACCGAACAAAAGACGACCAGAAAGCGCGTCTTGATTTAACATTATTATTATTTTTGTTTTTCTTTAAAAGATTCTTATTTGACTATTTGTTTAACATTATTATTATTTTTGTTTTTCTTTAAAAGATTCTTATTTGACTATTTGTTTAACATTATTATTATTT
>NC_092285.1:10996378-11061378 GCF_036320965.1 Panulirus ornatus
CCCGGGCTTGGGGGGTTTGAGAAGGGGGGGGGGGATAAAGTCGTGTGCGTTTAGCACTGTGTGTGTGCCGCCCTATCTTTTATCTTTAACATTGTTTGGAGACACACGCGCCGTTTTTCTCTTTCATCTCCCTGACTAATTATATCGCGCCACCTCTCTCTCTCTCATCTCTCTCTCTCTCTCTCTCTTCTCCTCTCTCTCACTCTCTCTCTTCACAACACACCATTGAAAATACTCTTGGGTGTGCCGCTTCCTTCCTCCATATTATGATACAGCCCGTCATTCTCTCTCTCTCTCTCTCATCTCACCTCCTCCGTCGCACTCTCTCCTCTCTCTCTCTCTCTCTCTCTCTCTTCCACCCGGTGTACATTTTTTTTAAACGCCTCCGGAAAAAAAAAAATTTTATTATTCCACTGCGCATTCTCGCGGTGTCCTGGCGCACGGCAGCGCACACACATATGATCAAAACTCCCTGAGATATTCGTTATATCAGAGCCGAGACGTGATTACGAACTTACGATTATAACGTGAGATGATGGTAGAACTTTTGTGTGTGAGGTGTGTATCGCCCAGGCATCTACCTCTAACTGTAGGCTTCTCAAGGTATGTGTGTTGTGAGGTGGACACGACGGGCCAGAATCGGGGTTGTGGGTGGGTGATTATTTTTTTGCAATCATGAATGTTTATGTATATTTTTCTTTATGTTGTAATAAAAAACCCCGGAAAGACGGAGAGTGTCCCAGCCATCTCGACTCGAGAACCGTCCCCTTTTAATGGAGAAGGTACAGTGCGACCCCTGATATAAGGCGGTTTAGACTTAGGGGGAGGTTCCATATCAGCGCTTTGGTTACTGTCCAATCTGAATGACTGCATCGGATTATCCGCCACTGGATTATCCGGGGACTGGTATTGGTCCCGGCCACAGTGATATCCGGCCACTGGATTATCCGGCCACTGATTATCCGTCCACTGGATTATCCTGCCACTGGATTAACAGGATTATATAATGTTGATTATCTCGCTAAATCCGAAGCATTTCTCAGTGTTGCCCACACGTTTATCCCCCCCGCTTGTCATAGACATCTCTTTCCCATTCATAACAGTTCTCATACTCGTCCCAAGGCATAGCATTTGGCACACCCCAACCCAGGTGCTCAAGTCCTCCCTTTTGTGTGATGTTTGGTTTGTGTGTGTGTGTGTGTGTGTGTGTGTGTAAATAAATAAGAGTTAAAGACATATATTTATAGTAGAAATGGTTTAATGGGTAACACATATTTCTCCTCTCTCTCTCTCTCTCTCTCTCATCACTCTCTCTCTCTATCATCTCTCTCTCTCTAAGACTAATATAAAAGTCTTTTTCTCTATACAGAACCAGGATTATGATATTATACGTACACATAACGCCCTATATGAGTGATAAATATATTAAAAAATGAGATTATAGACCTTAGTATCAACCAGTGTGTTCGAAGGGGCCCGGTATTGACATGAAAACGACCACACACACACCAAACACACAAAACACACACACACACACACACACACAACACACACAACACACACAACACACAAAACAAACCCCCCAAAGGGTGCAATTGTTAACAAGCAGGTAGACACAAAAAAAAACAATTTTTTTTTTTGTTTGTCTTTAGATTTTCAGTCATTTGGATCTTCACTCTCGCCAACGGTAGCGTAGGAACAATGGGCTAATAAAAGGGATTTGGATCATGGTCTTGTCAGTTCTATATGTCCCTGATCCCCTGTTAGCCGAGGGGGAGAGGGGAGAAGAAGGCTTCGAACCTTACCCCACTTCAGCTGGACACGGTGAAAAAATCTTTTAGTTAACTATCGTTATGATCTTGTTGGTTTTGTTGTTGTGTTGTTGTTGTTGTTGTTGTTTTCCCCCCCAGAATTTGATACGGTCGTTATGGTGTAAAGAACGGTTGATTGGTGAGCTGTGAATTTGGAGATACCATAGCACAGATAAACATGCCACGGTGACCAACCTCCGCTTGAACCATCACTCTCCTTCTCTTTCCTACTCGCTGCGCTGCGCTCGTGCAATTCCGCCCCCTGAGCTTCCCACTCTTCCAGCATCTTTCCTCCCACACTATATTAATCTTAAGACCTTCAACAAGAATTTCATCAACCACTATCCAATGTTCCCCAATCCACAATTAACCCATACTGGTCCCTTCTAGAAGTTTCCTTCTCGAAGTTACACACACACACACACACACACACACACACACCACACACACCCACACACACAGCAACGTACAACGAATTAATGCATTCGTTTCTTAACATCTCGATTGTGTGGAAACTCATGAACAAAGGGGGAAGAAAATTAAAAAGGAATTTACATTGGACAGTGGTTTGTGTAGGCGATGTCATTGTGGGGGGGGGGGGGGTGTTGCCCCACCCTTGCCCGTCTGCCCCAAGAGAGGGGGGCGACCCCCTGCCCCCCCCCCCCCCCCCCTCTCTGCAATAGGTGGATACAAGGATTTATAAACGCCCTTTTTTTTTGGGGTATATAAATTTTCCATATATTTTTTAAAAAAATTTTTATATATATAATAATATTTTTAAATATATATAAAAATTTTATTTTTTTTGTCATCCACCCAAAAAACCCTTTTTAAACTTTTTAAAATTATGTAAATTATTTTTTTTTCGCTACTTTACTTTTTGATCTCATGATAAAACCAAATTTAATACGTTCTTACATATGGCTTGTTTTGGTTTGTAATCCTACAGTTACATTAATCCTACATTTATACATTAACCCTACAGAAATAAAATTTAATCCTAAGTTTTCCTTTAAATTTCCTCCCGTTTTAACTTTAAATTTCCTCCAGTGGGTTTAAATACTACAGTATTTTCTCAAAAAATTTTTAAAGGGAAAACTGATCTTTAAAATGGGTTTGTTTATTATTTCATTTCAGGGGTTTACAGTTCCCCTTTAAATTGAAAATTTGTTTTTTAAAAGGTTACGAGGGAGGTTTTGAGTTAAAATTTCTGCGTTTGTTTGGGGTTTTTGGGTGAAGGGGATTTTGAATTTTTTTATTTGGGGATCTTTTTGGCCCGGGGTTTCTAAAATTGTCTTTGCCGGTGGTTGGTGCCCTGGGGAAATGGGACCTGGGTTCTGGCCCCCCCCCGGTTTCCCCATGTTTCGGGTCACTGTCCCCCGTTAAAGACTTGTGTTGTGAAGGCTTTCGGGTGCGTTTGGTGAAGGGGAGGGGTGGGGGGGGGGGTTTTTTGTTAAGCTGTAATCCCCCCCTGTATCCACATGAGGCAGAAGGATAGGTGGGATTTTTTTGTATCTACTTATCTCCCAGGGCGGTAGACGGGGAAAAACGTGGCCCGTTTAAAAAAGTAAAAAAAAAGGGATTTTTTTTCCGTGTGTGTGTGGTTGTGTGTTTTTGTGTGTTTGCTCCCGCCACCATGGGCTGTCTAGGGCCCTTCTCCATACCCCCACCTCCCTCTAAAACCCTCTTTAAATCTGATGGGTGGGATGAAAGGGGTTTTGGGGGGAAAAAATCCCTAAGACCGGACACCTTTGGGCCTTTATTTACATCCCACAAGAGGGTATATGAGGGGGGGAGAGGAGAGAGAGAGAGAGGAGGAAGGGTGAGAGGAGAAAAGGGGGAGGAGAGAGGGGAAAGAGAGAGAGTTTGTGTTTTTTAGGGTATTTGTTTTTAGCTATGGAGGAAGGGGGAAGGGGGGGGGGGTTAGGGGAAAAGGGGGGGGGGGAAGGGGTTTTTTTAGGGAGGGGTTTTTCAAACTGGTTTAAAGCGGGGGGGTGTTTGGGAAAAGGGTTTGGGGGGGGGGGGCGGGGGGGGTTTTTTTTTTAGGTGAAGGGGGGGCGGGGGTGGGGCCGGGGGGGGGCCCTTTTTGTTTTTCGTGGGGGAATTTTATGGGGAGCCCAAAGCGCTCGTGTGGGGTTGGGGTGTGTGTGTGTGTGTTGGTGTGTGTATGGGGGGAAAACCCCAACACAATAACAGGTCCCCTTTTCGCCCCTTTTACCATCGTTGGCTTTTAGTTTTCGATGGGTTTTAAAGTCAGATATTTCGCGTCTTTAAATTGGGGGGCCCATTTGAAATTGGCTTTGTTAAACCCACCCCCATGGTTAGTGTAACCACACCCTTTTTTTCTTTACGTGGCTTTCCGGGGCACTCGCGATGACCAAAAGATAAATGTTTTAGAAGTAAAGGAATCGCTGTTTCAACTTGAGCTTTTTTTTGGTTATTGGGTAGTTAGTATCCGTGTTGGCGCTTTGTTTGGCCCCGAGACCGCCCCCCCAAACCCACCCTTTTTCCTTGTTTGCGCTCGTTAGGGAAAGCCATTTTAAGGGTTTTGGGGGAAAAAGGGAAAAGACTCAGTATGCTAAAATTGATCAAAATTTTTTTACACTTTTTCCCAGTCGTAATTGATAACTGAATTATTTCTTGGTATGCGGTACGCCACCTTCACAGTGGCCCTTTGAGGCATTATTTTCTTTATTTATTTGTCATTTATGATAATTTATTCCTCGGCCATGTCTTCATTATCGGCCTGGGATGGAAAGATGCCCAGAACCCAATTTAGGATTCACTTTAATTTGCATACATTGTGTGATGATTACATTTTTTTTTGGGATCATTTCATTAAAAGATTTTTAAAACATGTTTGAAAAAGGGAAACCCTTTAAAATGTATTTTTATTTTTCCCGCGGGGATGGTGGGAAAAAGGAGAGGGCCCCCCTGCTGTACTTTTTCTTTTTCTCGTTGGGTTTGAAGTTTGGGGGGAAAGGGGGTTTCTGGAAACCCCCAAATAGATAAACCCGGTCATTTGGCCCTCAGGTCCCTTTTTGTTATCTGCCCTTCCCCTGTTCTGTCCCCCCCCGTAGATAACCTGGTCATAGACCATCCAGGGGGCTTGTGTTTTCTGTCCCCTTTCCCCTGTTTTGTCCCCCAGCAGATAACCTGGTTTATTTGGGCCATTTAGGTTTTTTGTTTTTATCTGTTTCCCTTCCCAAAGTATACCCCCGTCCTCCAAGGGAGTAACCCGGTAAAAGCCTTTAGGTCTTGTGTTATCCCGTCCTTCCCATGTTTCTGTCCTCCCGCAGATAACCCTTTTTTTTTTCCCCCCCTAGACCCTCAAAGGGTTTTTTTTTGTTATCGTCCTTCCCTTTTTCTGTCCTCCAGCAGATAACCTGGTTTATGGGCCATAGGTCTTGTGTTATCTGTCCTTCCCATGTACTGTCCCTCAAAATAACCCGGTCATAGGGGCCATAAAGGGTTTTTTGTTATCTGTCCTTCCCATGTATACTGTTTCCTCCAGCAGATAAAATGGGCCCTAGACCCTAGGTCGGGGTTATCTGTCCTTCCCAAGTTTACTGGTCCTCCAGCAGGGTAACCTGGGGCATAGACCATCAGGTCTTGTTTTTTTCTGTCCTTCCCTTTTTCTGTCCTCCCCGGCCAGATAACCTGGTCATACCATCGGTCTTGTGTTACTGCCTTTCCCCATGTATTCCTCCAGGATAACCTGGTCATGACCATCAGGTCTTGGTAGTAAATCACAACAGCAAAGTGAGACCCCCATTTTTTGTTAACGAATCGAAAACGGGGCCAGGTTGACCTCTTAGGTTTTGGAGGAGGAGGAGGTGGAGGAGGAGGTCGAGTGCCACTTGAGGGTGTAGAGAGAGAGGGGGAGGAGAAAAACCCCCAATATTGGGGTAAGGTTCCAGCTTCGACATTGTCGTGTGGAAGAAACTTTTAAACTGCAAAAGTTTCGATGTTTCATTCCAGGTTCCCCATCCCTCACTCCCCCATCCCTCACTCCCCCACCCCCCTCACTTTCCCCCCCCATCCCTCCCCCCCCCCCCTTCCCCCCCCATCCCTCACTCTCCCCATCCCTCATTTCCCCCCTTTATTCCCCCCCCCCTCCCCTCCCCCCCCCCATCCCTCAACCCTCACCCCCCCTCCCCCCCCCTCCCACTCCCCACCCCTTTCACTTTCCCATCCCCCCTTTTCCCCCTCCCTCACTCCCCCCACCCCTCAGCCCCATCCCTCACCCCCCAACTCCCCCATCCCCCCCCCCACCCCTCCCCTCCCCATCTCTCACTCTCCCCATCCCTCACTCTCCCCATCCCTCACTCTCACTCACTCCCAGATGCCCCGACATACTCCTGCCTGGGTAGATGAAGGAGCGACTGTCTCTCTCTCTCTCTCTCTCTCTCTCTCTCTCTCTCTCTCTCTCTCTCTCTCTCTCTCTCTCTTCCACCCGGTGTACATTTTTTTTAAACGCCTCCGGATCCACTGCGCATCTCGCGGGTGTCCTGCGCACGCACGCGCACACACATATGATCAAACGTCCCTGAGTTATTCGTTATATCAGAGCGAGACGTAATTACGAACTTACGATTATAACTGAGATGATGGTAGACTTTGTGTGTGAGGTGTGTATCGCCCAGGCATCTACCTCACTGTGGCTTCTCAAGGTAGGTGTGTGTGTGGTGGACACGACGGGCCAGACGGGGTGTGGGTGGGTGATTATTTTTTTGCAATCATGAATGTTTATGAACATTTTCTTTAGGTTGTAATATAAACCCCGGATGAAAGGAGGGTGTCCCATCTCGACCGACCGTCCCTTTTAAGGAGGAAGGTACAGTGCGACCCTGATATAATGGCGGTTTGGGGGAAGGGGGAGGGTTACATATCAGCGCTTGGTTACTGTCTATCTGAATGACTGTATCGGATTATCCGGGCACTGGATTATCCGGGGACTGGATTGTCCGGCCACTGGATTATCCGGCCACTGGATTATCCGGCCACTGGATTATCCGGCCACTGGATTAACAGGATTAATGGTTGATTATCTCGGCTAAATCCGAAGCATTTCTCAGTGTTGCCCAGACGTGTATCCCCCCGCTTGTCTTAGACATCTCTTCCCATTCATTACACTTCTCATACTTCGTCCCATGGCATAGCATTTGGCCCACACCCAACCCAGGTGCTCATCCTCCCTTTTGTGTGTGTGTGTGTGTGTGTGTGTGTGTGTGTGTGTGTGTGTGTGTAAATACATAAAAGTAAAGACATATATGTATATAGAATGTTAAGGGGTAACACAAGTATTTCTCTCTCTCTCTCTCTCTCTCTCTCTCTCTCTCTCTCTCTCTCTCTAAGACTAATATAGAAGTCTTTCTCTATACAGACCAGATATGATATTATACGTACACATAACGCTCTATATGAGTGATTATATATATTAAAAAATGAGATTATAGACCTTAGTATCAACCAGTGTGTTCGAAGGGCCCTGTATTGACAAGAAAACACCACACACACACACACACACACACACACACACACACACACACACACACACACACACACACAAGTGCAATTGCTACAGCAGGAACACAAAAAAAACAATTTTTTTTTTTGTTTGTCTTTTAGATTTTCAGTCTTTTGGATCTTTACTTCTCGCCAACGTAGCGTAGGAACAATGGGCTAATAAAAGGGATTGGATCCTGTCTTGTCAGTGTCTATATGTTCCCTGATCCCCCTGTTAGCCGAGGGGGAGAGGGGAGAAGAGGCTTCGAACCTTACCCTCCTGTCTAGCTGGACACGGTGAAAAAAATCTTTTAGTTTACTATCGTATGATTTTGTTTGGCTTTGTTGTTGTTGTTGTTGTTGTTGTTGTTGTTGTTGTTTTCCCCCAGAATTTGATACGTCGCTTGGTGTAAGATCGGTTGATTGGTGAGCTGTGAATTGGAGATACCATACACAGATTAAACAGCCACGGTGACCATCCTCCGCTTGAACCATTCACTCTCCTCTCTTCCTACTCGCGCGCGCGCTCGTGCAATTCCGCCCACTGACTTCCCACTGCTTCCAGCATCTTGCCTCCCACACTATATTATTCTTAAGACCTTCAACAAGGCATTTCCATCAACCCTATCATGTCGTTCCCCAGATCCACAAGTAACCCATATAGGTCCTTCTAGAGTTTCTCGAAGTTACACACACACACACACACACACACACACACACACACACACACACACACACACACGTACACGAATTAATGTCATTCGTTCGCTGAACATCTCGATTGTGTGGAAACTCATGAACGAAAAGGGGGAAGAAAAATTAGAAAGGGGAATTTAAATTGGACTGTGGTTTGTGTTGGCTTTTGTAAATTGTGGGGGGGGGGGGGGTGTATTGGGGGGACAGGTCCCAAAGGGTCGTGGACCCCCCCCCCCCTCCCATCGGGGTTTTAAAAAGGGGAGGGAAGGCTTTGGGGGAAAAAAGGCGAAGGGGGGGGAGGGTAGGGGGGGGGGTTAGATTTAATGCGTTTTTTGTTTGTTTTTGTTTTTTTGTTTTTGGTTTTATTCGTCTTTCTCGCGCGCTCTATTTGTTTGTTTTTTTTGTTTGTTTGTTTTCATCGTCTCTCTCGGGGTGGCGCACATCTATACTGTTTTTTTGGAAACTGGGGGTTTCCCATGGATCTCTCTCTCTCTCTCTCTCTCTTTTCTTTTCTCTCTCTTCTCTTTCTTTTCCCCTCTTTTTCTTTTATTTTCCTTCTCTCGGGTCTACCTCTTCTCTCTCTTTTCCTCTCTCTTCTTTTCTGTCTCTCTCTCTGCCCTGTCTGCTTCTTCTCGGGCTGTCTGTCGCCCATTTTCTCTCTCCTCTCCCCTCTTTTTCTCTCTCCCCTCTCCCCTCTCTCCTGTCTCCCCAGCCCCCTCTCTGTCTCTCTCTCCCCTCCCGCCCCTTTTGTCTTTTTTTTGCCCTTTTGGGTTTGGGGTGTGTGTCCGTCCGTGCGTGCGTGGGGGGTGCTCTTCCGCGTAAAAACCAAAAACCAAAACGACGGCATTCGTGCGGGGCGACCCCAGGGCAACCTGAGGAAAATCCATTTTTAAAGCCCGGGATAAGCGGGGTTTTTGACCAAGGGGGGGGAAGCGTGGCCCCTAGGGAGGAGGTGTGGCTGCGGGAAAATTGGTTGAGGGTTAAGATTTTAAAGGAGGGGGAAAAATGGGTTTTTTGGGAGAAGGTTGGGGGGAAAAGGGAAGGGTTTTTAAGGGGAAAACGGTGGGGGGGAAAAGAGGGGAAATGGGTAGGGAGACGGTTGGGGGGGAAAAGGGGAAGGGGTTATGGGGGCGGGGGGTGGTGAAAAGGGAAGGGTTTAATTTTGGAGACGGGTGGGGGGAAGGAAGGGGGGGGGGGTATGAGACGGGTGGGGGGGGAAAAGGAAGGGGTTTTAAAAAATTGGGGGTAAAAAATTTTTGGGTATGGAAGGGTGTGGGTGAGAAGGAAGGGTTTTTAATTGAGGACGGTGTGGGGGAAAAGGAAGGGGTTTTTAATTGAGACGGTTGTGGGAGGGGAAGGAAGGGGTTTAAAGGAAAAGGGGTTTGGGGGGGGTGAAAAGGGAATGGGTATAAAGGGGGGGTTTTGGGTTGAAAGGGAAGGGTTAATTGAGAGGGTTTTGGGGGGTTTGAGAAGGGAAGGGGTTATAGGCGGTAAAAGGGTGGGAAAAGGGGAAATTTGGGTATGAGACGGTGGGGGTGAAAAGGGGAATGGGTTTAAATTGGGGAGGGTTTGGGGTGGGAAGGAATGGGTTTAATTGAGAGGGTTTTTGGGGGAAAGAGAAGGGTATGGGTTGAGAGGGTTTTTTTGTGGGGGGAAAAGGGGAAAGGGGTTTATGGGCGGTTTTGTGGGGGGAGAAGAAAGGGGAATGGGAGGGTTTTGTGGGTGAAAAAGGAATGGGTATGGGGCCGGGTGGGGTGTGAGAAGAAATGGGTATGGGGACGGGTTGGTGGGTGAGAAGGAATGGGTATGAGGCGGTGTGGGAGAGAAGGAATGGGTTTGAGACGGTGTGGGTGAGAAGGAATGGGTATGAGACGGTGTGGGTGAGAAGGAATGGGTTTAATTGAGACGTTGTGGGAAGAAGGAATGGGTTTAATTGAGACTGTGTGGGAAGAAGGAATGGGTTTATTTGAGACGGTGTGGGAAGAAGGAATGGGTTTGAGATTGTGTGGGGGAGAATTAATGGGTTTAATTGAGACTGTGTGGGAAGAAGGAATGGGTTTGATTGAGACTGTGTGGGAAGAAGGAATGGGTATGAGACGGTGTGGGTGAGAGGGAATGGGTATGAGGCGGTGTGGGGGAGAAGTCATGCCGTCGTTTATATCAATTCATTACCCATTTTTCATCATGATGGTGGTGATGGGGGGGAAGGGGGTGTTTTTAAAGGGGGAGGGGGATGATTCTGGGGCGGGAGGAGGAGGAAGGGGGGGAATGGGATGGGATGGAGAGAGAGGATAGTACAGCAGAAGGCTCCTCCCCCCTTCCTTCCCCACCCATCACTATAGATGGAGACAGAGAGCTCACACACAAGACACACACACACACACACACACACAATATATATATATATATATATATATATATATATATATATATATATACTTTTTTCTTTCAAGCTATTCGCCACTTCCCGCGTTAGCGAGGTAGCGTTAAGAACAGAGAACTGGGCCCTTGAGGGAATATATATATATATATATATATATATATATATATATATATATATATATATATATATATATATAAACGAATAAAGTGTATATGAACGCGCACCTTCATAGAACATACAAACCTCCAACAGCCAGGATCGAACCTGGGACCCCTTGTGCAAGAGGCAGGCATGCTAACCGCTATATATATATATATATATATATATATATATATATATATATATATATATATATATATATATAATATGTATAGCCAGTCGATTTAATAAGATGTCACATTCAGATATGTTTTATAACCTGTTGTACATCTCGCTTGGAGGGATGGAGGGAGGGAGGGATGGAGGGAGGGAGGGAGGGATGTGTTTTTATATTGTTGAAGACAGCCATGTTCTTCCTGTTCTCAAATAACCCATTTGCAAGTTGTCTGTTCAACGAGTGAACACACACTTGTCTCCCACGGTGAATGTGAACCCGGGTTCAAGATCACCTGTTGTGATCTGTACAACAACTGTTGTGGGTTTCTGGTTGTAGATTTATATATATATGTATTTTTAGGGGGTTGTGTGTGTGTGTGTGTGTTGTGGAGGGGGGGGGAGGGTTGTTTGTTGTTTGTTGTTTGCTGTTACAGTTGGTTTTAGGTGGGGGGGGGGAGGGTTGGTTGTTAAGAGACCTTAATTGTCTTAAGGGTTGTAATCTGTCTGGGGTTATGAACGCATTATCTGGCGTTGCCCGGGCGTAAGGTCGCTTCTGCGTACGGGGAGATACGCATTGTTTACGCCATGCGTATTTTTTTTTTAATTTTCGTTTCCTTGCGTTAAGATCGCTGTATGTAATGCTCTTTTGCGCTCCGTTAAGTTGCGTGTGTGTGTGTGTGTGTGTGTGTGTGTGTGTCGTGCGAACAGAGGAGGTGCTTTGCGTTTCGTTAACCTCCCCTCCCCCCACTTCGTTACCCCCCTCCCCCCCACCCCCCCCACCACCCTCCCCCCCCACGCTGTCCCCTACCTCCTTCCCTTTCCCCCCCCCCATCCTTTCCTCTCCCCCCCACCCCCCCCCCTCCCTCTAGGTGGACTCCTTCACCCAACACACACACCACCTTCCCTTCCTCCCCCCCCACCCCCCTCCACGTACTCGGGCTAACACACACACACACACACCCTCCCTCCCCAACACCCCCTCCCAACCACACACACACACACACACACACCCTCCCAACATCCCCCCCCAACCACACACACACATACACACACACACACACACACACACTGTGGTACAAAACAAAAGGAAACCCCCTCCTCCCTCCCCCCCCCCCTTCCCCGCACCTTGCATTCCCGCTCCACTACCACAAGTTCCCACGACAAGGGAATTCTCAAAGCAGGTTTGTGTTTTAAGGAAAACATTGTGTGTGTGTGTGTGTGTGTGTGTGTGGGTGCGTGTGTGTGTGTGTGTGTGTGTGTGTGTGTGTGTGTGTGTGTGGGAGGGGATGTTGGGTGTGTGTGTGTGTGTGTGTGTGTGTGTGTGTGTGTGTGTGTGTGTGTCTTGTGACAATGACCTTGTGTGTGTTATACTGAGTGTCGAGTGTAACAGTGTGTGGCTCAGTGTACCATCAGTGTAGTGCAGGTCGTCAACGCTGGGGTGATGAGGTTGGTGTAATTGGGGTGATTAGACGTGTTCTTTTAATCTCCCCATCTTGGCATGTGTTCTCAGAAAACTGGTGTAACACACCCTCTCTCTCTCTCTCTCTCTCTCTCTCTCTCTCTCTCTCTCTCTCTCTCTCTCTCTCTCTCTCTCTCTCTCTCTCTCTCTCTCTCTCTCCCCTTCCTTAATCTCCCATGCTTTAAACACTCCCCCTTCCTCCCTTCTTCTCCTCCCCGGCTAATGCTTCAGACATTCACCCCACACCCCACACCCCCGTCTCTCAAGCTAACCTCCCCACCCACTCCCTCTTCTTCTTCTCCCCTCCTCCCCCTCTTCTCCCCTCCTCCCCTCCTCCTCCTCTTCTCCCCTCCTCCCTCCCCCTCCTCCTCCTCTTCTCCCCCCAGGCTAACGAGAAAACCTTCTCCCCAGAACAAGAAGCCAAGAGGGACGGATGGGGAGTTAAAACCGTCGCCGGGGAGGATATAAATGTCCTCTTCCCACGCTCTCCCACCACCCCTCTCCCCCTCCTCCACTCTCCCCCCCCTCTCCCCCCCTTCTCCCTAGGGGGACCAGGTGCATGTCAGATTGGGGGGGAAGGGGGAGGGGGGGGGGGCGGATGTGGTCCACGGCGATCATTAGATCCAAAATTCCCTGTTTTACCCACCCGTCCTGACCCTTAACCTACCTGCCTCCTCTCTCTCTCTCTCTCTCTCTCTCTCTCTCTCTCTCTCTCTCTCTCTCTCTCTCTCTCTCTATATATATATATATATATATATATATATATATATATATATATATATATATCCCTTTGATTGAGCACCTATCACATACGGTATATAAACTGTTTATATGATTTATATTTACATAGTGTTCTGTCCTCCGTGATGAACATCTAGGGCTGCTGTGGGACGACGGCGGTTTTAGATCAGTCTCCAGCCCAGCGATTGGCCAATCATAGTGATTAAAGGTCAATATTGGGCGTTTCACGCTTCACTATATACATCGGCACGCTTCATATACATCGGCATGAGCGCCCCGTAAAATATTCATGCGAATTTAAACGATTCATTTAACCGAATCTCGTAACCGAATCAAGATTTAATAAATCATTTATAAAGATGTAATAAACAGGTGATAAAGGGATAATTGGACGCATGAATTTATATGACAGTTTTGTGATTACGATGAAAGTTGGATGTCTATAGCGAATATTTAAACTGGATGTTTATGAATTTAAATTTTTAAATGGTTGTTTTCTTGTATTCTGGTGTAGTGAGTGCTATTCTAATGTCTTTAAGGGCTATTATTGATACGATCATGGCACAGTTATCGACCTTAAGGGTCACAGGTAGTTTCTAAGACGACTTAACGTGGGTAGTTAGGAGTAGTTAGAGAATGGGGTGTGGGGGGGGGGGTGATGTTAGATGTAAGTAGATACACAAGAGAGTAGATAGTAGATGACTGGCATCATTAATGGTTTATATATAAGGGTAGATTAAGGGTTGGCTAACGATTACTGGTGGTTAAGTGATTAGAGATGGCGAACGATCGCTGATTGGCCCCGGGATGAGTAATTAGGTGATTAGAGATTGTTAGAGGGGGGGGGGGTGGTGGTTAGGTCCAGCCATGTCAACAGTCGTTCTAAAGACAAGTTAATAGATTGTTAAGCCTCGTTCCATACACGTACGTGTGGTGGTGGCGAGTGGTGGAGAAGTGGTGGAGAAGTGTTGGAGGAGGGATGTTATAGTGTGTTGGAGATTGTGACTGTAATGGTGGAGTGGGACAAGAGAGGAGTTGTTTACGCTGTAATTGGGATGCTGGGGGGGGGGGGGGTAAGGGTTGGTGGCGTGTTGGAGAGATTGTGGTGGTGGAGGGAGGGCTGGTTGTTGGTGATGTGGGAGACCAACCCCATCACTGGCTTGAAGGGAATGAATTCTGAAGTTGTGAATGATTTTGCATAACCCGCGAGGAAGTTTGGGTTGTGGAGTGGGGATTATACGTGGGGTGATTGTGGATTGGTGGTTTGTTGTGAAGTTTGTATGGTTGTGGGGTGGGTGGTGAATGTAGTGGTGATAGTGGAGGGGTTGTGGTTTGTGGGGTGGTGGTGAATGAAGTGGTGATTGTGGAGGGGTTGTGGTAGTTGGGTTGTGGTGAATTAGGTGAGGATTGTGGAGAGGTTGTGGTTGTTGGGTTGTGGTGAATGAAGTGGTGATTGTGGAGGGGTTGTGGTTGTTGGGTTGTGGTGAATGTAGTGGTGATTGTGGAGGGGTTGTGGTTGTTGGGTTGTGGTGAATGAAGTGATGATTGTGGAGGGGTTGTGGTTGTTGGGTTGTGGTGAATGAGGTGGTGATTGTGGAGGGGTTGCGGTTGTGGGGTGGGTGGTGAATGAAGTGGTGATTGTGGAGAGGTTGTGGTTGTTGGGTTGTGGTGAATGAGGCGATATATATTCCTATGAGTCCACGGGGGAAAATGAAACACGATAAGTTCCCAAGTGCACTTTCGTGTAATAATCACATCATCATCAGGGGAGAGACAAGAGAGAAATATGTCATTTGATATACATCGAAGAGACAGAAAATGCAATTTAAGTTGCCTTTGTCCTGCTTGCAACGTTGCATTAGCCCTCCATATATATCTTTTTCAAGCCATATGTTGCAACATTGCTTTTAAGGCGAGAAATATGATCTATGTGTTGGCTAGGGATGGAGTGGAAGACTCGAGCCCAGTAGATTTTAAAGGTAGATTAAATTCCCTCATATTTACGTCAGGTGAACTTTTTTTTAAATGTTATCGTGAACATTTTTTTTAAATGTTATCCCGTGAACATTTTTTTTAAGTTATCTAGTTTAAACGTTTTTTTTCTATGTCAGTAAGTGGTGTCTCAGACTATTGAAATAGATTATAAAGAAGTGAAAGATATTTGTGAATGTTCTAAATAAGTTAGATAAATTTATGTTTACAATTTAGATGTTTATGCTAATGTTCATTTAAAAGGAAAGAATTGTCAGTTCTCACATCTGTTCATGTAAGAAATGTTATTGTATATTACGCACCCTTACGTGTTGTTATATTGTTCATCAAAATTCTTTTTTAACCCTTTTGGTATAACATGTTAAGAATGGAGTTATCTATATACATCATTGATATACATGAATTAATCTATAATTTCTGGTTGACATGGGTTGAATCCTCTACTTTATATCATCCAACGGGTGATGTTAATTGTATTTAACATTTGGGCCGAATTCAACACCATGATGTTAATATTGGTACACCTAGATACCCTAGCGTTATTTAGGTGTTTTTACTTAGCTTTGTTTTTTTAACATAGACGTTTAAGGAACAATTTTAATTGCTTGATTTCCCACACCAGTTCAGGGTCATCTGTACGTCATTGTGGGTATTCTATAACATCCATCCACCCCTTAATATTCTCCAAGAACACAATTGGGGTCACTAATTTCACTGGTCTATTACCAGACTTCACCTCGTCTTCATTATTTACGACCTCATTAATAGCAATTAATTCTGTGATGAGGTCGACCCCTGTAATTAATTTCACCGCATTTTCTGTTCCCAATCCCATTTCTCTCATGTCCTAAACTCGCATTTCCAAACATCTTTATTTTCATTAGTTTAACTGTAGACCATCAGGTCTTGTGTTATCTGGCCTTCCCATGTATACTGTCCTCCAGCAGATAACCTGGTCATAGACCATCAGGGTCTTGTGTTATCTGTCCTTCCCATGTACTGTCCTCCAGCAGATAACCTGGTCATAGACCATCAGGTCTTGTGTTATGTACACCCATGTACTCCCAGGTCCTCTGTTAAACGCTCCCGAATCCCCCCCCCCCATCACCCCATCACCCCCCCCCCCCCCATGAGCGGGCGTCCCTGGACGTGTGGCTTGTCTGCGAAGTCGTGTGACCGGACGTTTCAGGGGTCAGAGGTCACGCCTGGGTCGGAACTGCCGTGGCTGTGGTGGAGGGACCCCCCCTCCCTCCCCCCCCCCCCTCCCCGTCATTCTGCACGCCGTGTTCAAAGTTCCTTTGTTTATGTATATACACTCGGAAGGGGTGCGCGTGGGAAGGGGGGGGGGAGGGGAAAAAAGAGGGTAGGGAGATGGGTAAGGCTGGTGGGTAAGTTATGGGTAAGACTAATGGGTCATTTTCAGTTCCCACGGTCTTGGGATATTTTTGTTTGTTTGTTTGTTTTTTGTTTTGTTTTGCTACGAAAAACACTTTTTGTCATGTTTTTGTTGTTTAGTTGTTGACTTGAACATCCCCCCCCCCCCAACACATCTTCCCATTTTCCTTTTCCTTCTTTTCATTCTCCTTTCCTTCTTTGTATCTGTTCTTCCTTCTCTTCTTGACGCCTCATCTTCCCATTTTCCTTTTCCTTCTTTTCATTCTCCTTTTCCTTCTTTTCATTCTCCTTTTCCTTCTTTCCATCTGTTCTTCCTTCTCTTCTCCCTCATTCTTTCCCTACCGCTTCATTCCCCCTCCCCCATCCCCCCCCCCCCGCGACCCGCCCATTTCTCTCATTTCCAAAAAGGATTCCGGAGTTCCCCCCCTCCTTAAACGTCTCGCCCGTTTTCTAATATCCTGCTGGCGACGTCACCCGCATCCCTCGCTTTATTTTCTCCTTGGCCGAGTTTACCTGACCTTACTTCCCGGGTTTGACCCTTGACCTGCTCTCGCGACGCTCGAATAAATCCTCCCCCCCCCTCACCCACCCTCCCACCCCCAAACCTTTTTCTATACCCCCCGCGTTCTCCTACGTTTTCTGTTCACGATCTTTTTCTTCTCGCCTCTTCCCATTTTCTTTCCCTTTATACTCCTGTTGTATCTTACTTTTTTATTTTTCCTTCCGTTATCCCCCTCCCTATTTCTCCATTTATAAAGGTGCCATTACTGTCCTCCAGCAGATAACCTGGTCATAGACCATCAGGTCTTGTGTTATCTGTCCTTCCCATGTACTGTCCTCCAGCAGATAACCTGGTCATAGACCATCAGGTCTTGTGTTATCTGTCCTTCCCATGTATACTGTCCTCCAGCAGATAACCTGGTCATAGACCATCAGGTCTTGTGTTATCTGTCCTTCCCATGTATACTGTCCTCCAGCAGATAACCTGGTCATAGACCATCAGGTCTTGTGTTATCTGTCCTTCCCATGTATACTGTCCTCCAGCAGATAACCTGGTCATAGACCATCAGGTCTTGTGTTATCTGTCCTTCCCATGTATACTGTCCTCCAGCAGATAACCTGGTCATAGACCATCAGGTCTTGTGTTATCTGTCCTTCCCATGTATACTGTCCTCCAGCAGATAACCTGGTCATAGACCATCAGGTCTTGTGTTATCTGTCCTTCCCATGTATACTGTCCTCCAGCAGATAACCTGGTCATAGACCATCAGGTCTTGTGTTATCTGTCCTTCCCATGTACTGTCCTCCAGCAGATAACCTGGTCATAGACCATCAGGTCTTGTGTTATCTGTCCTTCCCATGTATACTGTCCTCCAGCAGATAACCTGGTCATAGACCATCAGGTCTTGTGTTATCTGTCCTTCCCATGTTCTATTCGTCCTTATCCTCCACTCTACCTTCCCTACGTCCCATTTTCGACGCTTTTGCCCCTCCTGCAGTTATTCACATTTTCTTTCCTATCAGACTCTCCCATCTTGGAATTGCTCCCTCTTCCTCTCTCGTTTATTTCAACACACACACACACACACACACACACACACACACACACACACACACACATATATATTCCTATGAGTCCACGGGGAAAATGAAACAAGAAAAGTTCCCAAGCGCACTTTCGTGTAATAATCACATCATCAGGAGAGACACAAGAGAGAAATATAACAGTTAGTTGATATACATCGAAGAGACGTCCCTTGCCAACCCCTTTTTCCCCTACCTTGCCACGTCTGTGCATTCGGGATGACGGTAGCTTATTCTTAACAGTTTGCTGTCCTCCTCTTCTCGTTTTCTATTTCCTATGCCATCCAGAGTCGTTCGTTGAGCAAGCTCGTGTTGCTTGAAGGACGACACGTGACGACATTGTCCCGGGACTGCCGACCTCTTCTTCACTGCGCCCTCATCTTCACTACACCCTGGTCTTCGCCGCAACGACATCTTCACTACACTTTCGTCTTCACTACACTGTCATCTTCACTACACCGTCATCTTCAATACGCCCTCACCTTACGCCGTCATGCCCTCATCTTCACTACGCCCTCATCTTCACTACACCGTCATCTTCACTACACCGTCATCTTCACTACACCCTTCCCTCCACAGTCCTACGGGGCCAGGCCAAACGCAGGATATCAAGTGTATATTTTTTCAACATCTCTTGTGATACTTTTTAAAAGAATACGAATCACGAGAGTACACTCGTTCGAGACCCCCCCCCATCTTCCTCCTCTTCGTATCGACTACCTCCATTAGAGAGAGAGAGATAGTCACACATTTCTCTCTCTCTCTCTCTCTCTCTCTCTCTCTCTCTCTCTCTCTCTCTCTCTCTCTCCGTCCCTCCCTCTTTCCCGCCACCTTTCCATTATCCAACCCTTCTCCATCTATGCACCTCTCCCATATCCATTATTTTTTTTTTTTTCTGTGTAAATTTAGACCAAATACGAACTGTGTGTGTGTGTGTGTGTGTGTGTGTGTGTGTGTGTGTGTGTGTGATGGGGGGCGGGTTGAACCCTATTCCCCAATTAGATACAGTTGAATTCTGTCAAAAAAAATTTTTTCTTTCTCCCTTACAGAAGAGAGTCTCTCTCTCTCCCCTTCTCTCTCTCTCTCTCTCTCTCTCTCTCTCTCTCTCTCTCTCTCTCTCTCTCTCTTTACCCATTTCCAAGATGTATGTTCCATCTTGCCAACCCATTTTCTGGTTGGCTGGTTTGGTTTGGCCCCCAACCGAACCCGACCAGGTTAGGTGGCTGGCTCGCGACACACACCTGCTCTGCGCTTGACAGAAAGGAAGGGGGTTGTGGGAAGGAAGGGTGGAAGGGGAGGAAGGGGGGGTCAAGAAGGGGGGGTCAAGAAGGGAAGGGGGAAGAGGGGGTCAAGTTTTCCCCCCGGGGGACCCCGTGATAAGGAACCTCTGGGAATATTTTAAGTTTTGAAGGTTGGGGGAAGAAAGACGAGGGAGAGCCAATGTTTATGTATCTTTTATATAGAAAATCCATTTGTTTATATATATATATATATATATATATATATATATATATATATATATATATATATATATTCCTACGAGTCCAACGGGGAAAATGAAACACGAAAAGTTCCCAAGTGCACTTTCGTGTCATATTCACATAATCACGTGCAAAATTGTGATCCTTTCCAATATATATATATATATATATATATATATATATATATATATATATATATATATATATATATATATATATTGAATTTACGGTAAATATTTGATGTTTTTTTGGTGATACGTAAATTATTTATTTAAATTTCGTTATTTGACATACATGATTGATATTTTGTTAACGTCATTACTTTAAGTGGGGATACGACCCTGGGGGGGGTGGGGGGGTTAGATAATTTTTGCTTTCTAAGGAAATTTGATGATTTAGTAATGTGTCAAATTACGTATAATTACTTTTGGATTGTCTTTTGGGGAATGAGTGTGGGTGGTGATTCTCTCTCTCTCTCTCTCTCTCTCTCTCTCTCTCTCTCTCTCTCTCTCTCTCTCTCTCTCTCTCTCGGCCAGTGTGAGAGCCGCTCATAAGTCAAAGTTTCCCCTCGAGCGAGTCTGACGTTTTCTATAAAGCTCAGTGTCCGATCCTGGGAGTGGAAGAAAACGGGTCGTTCCGGTTACTCTCTCTCTCTCTCTCTCTCTCTCTCTCTCTCTCTCTCTCTCTCTCTCCATAAAGCTTAAGATACGCTTTGTGAAGAACTTTTTGAGGGTTAAGCTGTACCCAAAGCTTGGCCAGCTCGAAGAAAAATCAAGCTGGTTCACAACTTTGACCGGTCAGTCGTCGAGAGAGAGAGAGAGAGAGAGAGAGAGAGAGAGAGAGAGAGAGAGAGAGAGAGAGTTCGACTCTGTTGCTCATAAGGTCTTAAGAGTCTTGGGGGGGGGGGGCAGAAGTTAAGCTGTATTGGCTCTCCGTCATGCTGAAGGGGGGGGGAGGGGGAGAAGCGTGTCATTCAAGTCGTGTAAGTCGTTTCATTAACCCAGGAGGCTAACTACCGTGGGTGGGTAATGACCTTAAAGGCGTTGTTTACCTGTTGTGTCAGTTTCCGTGTGGTTTCATCATGTGTGTGTGTGTGTGTGTGTGTGTGTGTGTGTGTGTATGTGTGTGTGCCGCCTTTTCATTAACAGGTTAATTGGTGATTCTGATGGCACTCGATCATTACCTGATTGAGGGAGGGAGGGGGGTAGGGAGGTGGGGTGGTCATGGACATGGGTATTGAGTCTATGTTTTGAAGTTTTGATAGAGTTATTGTGAGACTAGTCAAAAGCGTTGGGTATCTAAATCTAAATCTAAGAAACATGGGGAAGGTTGCCCACTCTTGTCTTGTCTTTTTTCTATTTCCATAACCCCCCTTCCCCTTCTAGGAGACGACATTATACATACGTGTCGTGCTCAAGGGTCGTACCGTCGTGCTCAAGGGTCGTACCGTCGTGTTCAAGGGTCGTACCGTCGTGCTTAAGGGTCGTACCATCGTGTTCAAGGGACGTACCGTCGTGTTCAAGGGTCGTACCGTCGTGCACCAAGGGTCGTATCGTCGTGCTCAAGGGTCATGTACCGTCGTGCTCAAGGGCCATGTACCGTCGTGCTCAATGGTCGTGTGTACCGTCTCAGTGCTCCAGGGTCGTGTACCGTCTTAGTGCTCAAGGGTCGTGTGTACCGTCTCAGTTACTCAAGGGTCGTGTGTACCGTCTCAGTGCTCAAGGGGTCGTGTGTACCGTCTCAGTGCTCAAGGGTCGTGTGTACCGTCTCAGTGCTCAAGGGTCGTGTGTACCGTCTCAGTGGTCAAGGGTCGTGTGTACCGTCTCAGTGCTCAAGGGGTCGTGTGTACCGTCTCAGTGCTCAAGGGGTCGTACCGTCTCAGTGCTCAAGGATCGTGTGTACCGTCTCAGTGCTCAAGGGTCGTGTGTACCGTCTCAGTGGTCAAGGGTCGTGTGTACCGTCTCAGAGCTCAAGGGTCGTGTGTACCGTCTCGGTGCTCAAGGGTCGTGTGTACCGTCTCAGTGCTCAAGAGTCGTACTGTCTCAGTGCTCAAGGGTCGTGTGTACCGTCTCAGTTACTCAAGGGTCGTACCGTCTCAGTGCTCAAGGGGTCGTGCACCGAGGGTTAAAAGGGTCCAGAGGGCACAATTAAGTCGTCCTCTCACTGGTTACCCGATGATGATACCGTCGTTCCTAACGACCGAACGACCATTAACCCAAGCTGTTTATGCCTCATCATGAATGTTGACATCTGTGTCTGTCTGTCTGTCAGCCTGGTTAGTGGCCTGGCAAGGCAATTGGGCAGTTCCCGAATGGTGGATTTTTACTTGATTTAAACTCAAGTGTGTGTGTGTGTGTGTGTGTGTGTGTGACTGGCCCTCATCTTTAACTACCGCCTAAGATGACCGCTAATGAGGGGGGTCAACTACTGGCGTGAGAGGAAGTTGGTTTACAGTTGGCAAACATTACCATTTTCTCTGTAACCAGTCCTGGGGTGATGGTCACACAGCTCCACACGCCGTTTTCTTTAAAAACCAAAACAAAACCAAAAATTCTTGTGCTTTGATCGCACCCATTACGATGTGGGTGTTACCCATTACCCATTACGATGTGGGTATTACCCATTACCCATTACGATGTGGGTGTTACCCATTACGATGTGGGTGTTACCCATTACCCATTACGATGTGGGTATTACCCATTACCCATTACGATGTGGGTATTACCCATTACGATGTGGGTATTACCCATTACCCATTACGATGTGGGTGTTACCCATTACGATGTGGGTATTACCCATTACCCATTACGATGTGGGTATTACCCATTACTCATTACGATGTGGGTGTTACCCATTACCCATTACGATGTGGGTATTACCCATTACCCATTACGATGTGGGTGTTACCCATTACGATGTGGGTATTACCCATTACCCATTACGATGTGGGTATTACCCATTACCCATTACGATGTGGGTGTTACCCATTACCCATTACGATGTGGGTATTACCCATTACCCATTACGATGTGGGTGTTACCCATTACGATGTGGGTGTTACCCATTACCCATTACGATGTGGGTATTACCCATTACTCATTACGATGTGGGTATTACCCATTACCCATTACGATGTGGGTGTTACCCATTACGATGTGGGTGTTACCCATTTCGTTGTAACTGGTGCTTTGAAAAACTCCATCTCCTCCTGAATAAGGGAGCGCCAAGAAATCTTAAGGGGATTAATAAACTAATTTTTAAAACTATTATTTCCTTGTGTGTGTGTGTGTGTGTGTGTGTGTGTGTGTGTGTGATAGATATCTGTTCGGAAGGTTTTAGATAGATAATGATAATGTTGGAGTTAAAAGAAGGAAAAAAAACGACCATAAAAACCCATCCTGTATAATTGACTTCACGATGCGTTTTTTTTTTATCATTTTCCGTTGGCAAAGAAAATGGGGGGTGGGGGGTTAGGGATGCATAGATTAAAAAAAAGTTCTTGTGGGTGGGTTACTGTCTGTCTCATATGGGAGGTGTGTGTCTTTCTCTCACAAGGGGCGTTGGAGGAGGGAAGGGGAGGGAAGGGTGAGGGAGGGAGCCCTTCTCCAACGTGCAACAATAAGGTAATTTGCATACGCCTACTGAACCGTGGGAAAAAAGAAAGGTCAGGTCAACCGGGTAATATATCTTAAGCGTATGTCATGTTGCAACATGTGTGTGTGTGTGTGTGTGTGTGTGTGTGTGTGTGTGTGTGTGTTTATGACCAGACTAATGTGTATCAGATGTACATATAAGTATATTGGAAAGGATCACAATTGTCCGCGTGATTAAGATATTCTTATGAGTCCACGGGGGGAAAATGAAACACGAAAAGTTCCCAAGTGCACTTTCGTGTAATAATCACATCATCATCAGGGAGACACAAGAGAGAAATATAACAGTCAGTTGATATACATCGAAGAGACGTAGCTAGGACGCCATTTGGTAACTATGTGATTGTTTTATGTTTTGGACAATCACATGTTTACCAAATGGCGTCCTAGCTTCGTCTCTTCGATGTATATCAACTGACTGTTATATTCTCTCTTGTGCCTCCCCTGATGATGTGATTATTACACGAAAGTGCACTTGGGAACTTTTCGTGTTTCATTTTTCCCCCGTGGACTCATAGGAATATAAGTATATATTAATGATACACACTAGGCGATTGAAGGATTATTAATGAGATAATGATAGTGTCAGCGAATTGCTTTGACAAATTAGAGCACAAACGTGTGTGTGTGTGTGTTTTTTTTTTTTCATAAAGCAAGCAAGCAAGCACACACACACACACACACACACACACACACACACACACACACACACACACACACACACGTCTCCCAGGACACCTCGTACACACAGCTGGCTCGGGAGAAATGCAAAATAAGCCTCTTCCTTATCTGACCAGCAGTCAGCCTACATGAGTGTGGCTCGCGGTGTTAAAGGGTTCGAACCCGGGCAGTTTTGTGACGTTGACAGATGGTTTCATGGAGGACATGATATGATTGTGTGAAGGTTGCTTGTGCAAGTATTGTCTTTGGTTGGTGTCTTACAGCGACGTAGCAACTCAACTATTGTCTGTGTTATACAGTCATACAGCAACAAAAACATTGTCTTTGTTATACAGTGATATAGCAAGAAGAATATTGTCTTTGTTGGGTGTCATACAGTGATACAGCGACTCAAATATTGTCTTTGTTATACAGTGATATAGCAACAAAAACAGTCTGTTATACAGTGATGTAGAGCTCCCCCAAATATTGTCTTTATTTGTTTGTTATACAATGATCTAGCAACTCTGGTGAGAATATTGGTGAAGCTTACGTGTAAACACATGTTTGTTGGTGTAGACACAGGTGCCCCACTTCCAGCAGACGGGCCACTTCGTGAAGTTCAAAGCAGTTGAGCAAGCATTGAGTATAGCACTGCCAGGCGATCATACAGTGACATAGAGAAGAGCAACTACGCGTAGCTGAAGACAGAGGCAATATATATATATATATATATATATATATATATATATATATATTGTTCTTTAAAGAAATAGATAAGTATAGATAACCAGTCATGGATAGATAGATACAAGCAGATAGACACAGACGCTACCGACAAGAGGCATTCATAAAGGAGACACAAGCAAGCAGGCACACAGACACTACAGACGAAAGCAGACACACACACGGTCATGAAGCAGACACAAGCAGGCACACAGACACTACAGACGAAAGCAGACACACACACGGTCATGAAGCAGACACAAGCAGGCACACAGACACTACAGACGAAAGCAGACACACAGACGGTCATAAAGCAGACACAAGCAGGCACACAGACACAAGCAGGCGTACAGACACTACAGACACAGTCATGAAGCAGACACAAGCAGGCACACAGACACTACAGACGGAAGCAGACAACACAGACATTACAGACGGTCATAAAGCAGACACAAAGCAGGCACAAGCAAGCAGGTGGGTAGAAACCACGAAACATTGGAGGACAGGCAAGAGTCAGGGATGGGGTGGGTTGGTGCTTTGGTTTTCTACCTGAGACATGGTTCTCATGGTGGTTGCTGTGGTTACTGCTGGATAATTACAGGACTTTCTATGACTGCGTGAGACTGGAGGGGTCGTGTGGACCTCTGCACGACCCTGAGAACGACCCCCTGAGGTCGTACAGCAGGTGGAACAGAGGGTTTTTTTTTTTAAGGGGGAGCGTTGGGGTCGTAGAAGACTGGTTTCTGGGATTTCACTGTTGGTTATGTAAGTTAAGAGAGTTCTTCGCTGATGGAAGTTTGGAGATGAGGGGGAGAGAGGGGCTGGTTAATCACCCCGCTGGGGTGTTTAGTGCCGGGGAGAGAGAGAGAGAGAGAGAGAGAGAGAGAGAGAGAGAGAGAGAGAGAGAGAGAGAGAGAGAGGTGGCCTGTAGGTACGTGGGAGGCTTGGGTAAGGACAGATAACACAAGACCTGATGGTCTATGACCAGGTTATCTGCTGGAGGACAGTATACATGGGAAGGACAGATAACACAAGACCTGATGGTCTATGACCAGGTTATCTGCTGGAGGACAGTACATGGGAAGGACAGATAACACAAGACCTGATGGTCTATGACCAGGTTATCTGCTGGAGGGACAGTATACATGGGAAGGACAGATAACACAAGACCTGATGGTCTATGACCAGGTTATCTGCTGGAGGACAGTATACATGGGAAGGACAGATAACACAAGACCTGATGGTCTATGACCAGGTTATCTGCTGGAGGACAGTACATGGGAAGGACAGATAACACAAGACCTGATGGTCTATGACCAGGTTATCTACTGGAGGACAGTACATGGGAAGGACAGATAACACAAGACCTGATGGTCTATGACCAGGTTATCTGCTGGAGGACAGTACATGGGAAGGACAGATAACACAAGACCTGATGGTCTATGACCAGGTTATCTGCTGGAGGACAGTACATGGGAAGGACAGATAACACAAGACCTGATGGTCTATGACCAGGTTATCTGCTGGAGGACAGTATACATGGGAAGGACAGATAACACAAGACCTGATGGTCTATGACCAGGTTATCTGCTGGAGGGACAGTATACATGGGAAGGACAGATAACACAAGACCTGATGGTCTATGACCAGGTTATCTGCTGGAGGACAGTACATGGGAAGGACAGATAACACAAGACCTGATGGTCTATGACCAGGTTATCTGCTGGAGGACAGTACATGGGAAGGACAGATAACACAAGACCTGATGGTCTATGACCAGGTTATCTGCTGGAGGACAACGATGGTCCTGTATTGGTAGAGACACCATCGTTAAGCAGAACACGGATCGGTTCGCGTCTTTTGATCCCCTTTTGGATTCTTTGCTTTTCCCCCAAAAGTTGTTTTTAAACATTGTTTGCTGTCATTACGTTAATAAGACTTGTGTGTGTGTGTGTGTGTGTGTGTGTGTGTGTGTGTGTGTCCCAGGGCTGTGTTTGTGTGTCTGTGTGTGTGTGTGTGTGTGTGACCGGACGTGCATACGAACTCTGTCTGAAAGAATTATCTGCGTTTCTGGGTGACAGTCTTTCTGTCTTATCTGTCTGTCTGTCTCAATCTGTCTGTCTGTCAACTTGCCTGTTTCTCAATCTGTCTATTTACCTCCTCTATCTGTCTGTCTACTTGCCCCTCTCTCAGTCTGTCTGTCTATTTACCTGCTCTGTCCGTCTCTACTTACCTGTCTCTCAGTCTGTCTGTCTATTCACCTGCTCTGTCTGTCTACTTACCTGTCAGTTTCTGTATGTCTGTCTTTTCACCAGTCTGTCTCTGTCTGTCTGCCATTATGTCTTGTCTGTCTGTATGTATGTATGTATGCACCTCTCTCTCTCTCTCTCTCTCTCTCTCTCTCTCTCTCTCTCTCTCTCTCTCTCTCTCTCTCTCTCTATCTATCTATCTATCTATCTATCTATCTATCTATCTATCTTGCTCTTTCCTTACTCTAGTAATAATGAAAATTATTCAAAATAATGTGAATGATTTGGACAAATTATTATTATTATTCATTATTTATTATTATTATTATTATTATTATTATTATTATTATTATTATTATTATTATTATTATTATATCCAGTTGTGTGAAAAAGAAACACATCATAATGATGATATAATGAGTTTCATTATGATTTTTTGAATTTATCACAAGTTGTGTTCGTATTACGACCCCCTCCCTCTCCCCCTCCCCTTCCCCCCTCTCTCTCCACCCCCCCCCCCCACCCAACCCCACAACCTCCCAAGTTGGAGAGGTTGTAGGAGTGTGTTGAAGGCGTCGCCAGGCCCCCCCCCCTCCCTCATCCCCCACCACCTATTAACCCTCCCCTTCCCCTTCCCTCCCCCTGCCCTTCCCCTCCCATCTACCCCTTCCCAGTTTGACCTTTGACCTCATCTCGATCGGTGACGACCCTGGCCTCGTGATGGGTGATTCGTTTCGTCCGTGTGTATCGCTTGTTTATCGCTTGTTAAAGGGGGTTTTTAGGGAGTTTGGGAGGGGGGGGTGGTGGTTAGGGGGTGTCCTTTGGTCCTTTCCTTGTTCCATTGGGGTTCAGATTTCACTGGTTCATTCCTTGTTCCAGTGGGGATCAGAATTCCCTGTGTGGTTCATTCCTTGTTCCAGTGGGGATCAGAATTCACTGTTTGGTTCATTCCTTGTTCCAGTGGGGATCAGAATTCCCTGTGTGGTTCATTCCTTGTTCCAGTATGATCAGAATTCACTGTTTGGTTCATTCCTTGTTCCAGTATGATCAGAATTCACTGTTTGGTTCATTCCCTGTTCCAGTGGGGATCAGAATTCCCTGCCTGGTTCATTCCTTGTTCCAGTGGGGATCAGAATTCCCTGTGTGGTTCATTCCTTGTTCCAGTATGATCAGAATTCACTGTGTGGTTCATTCCTTGTTCCAGTATGATCAGAATTCACTGTTTGGTTCATTCCTTGTTCCAGTATGATCAGAATTCACTCTTTGGTTCATTCCCTGTTCCAGTGGGGATCAGAAGTCCCTGCCTGGTTCATTCCTTGTTCCAGTGGGGATCAGAATTCACTGTTTGGTTCATTCCCTGTTCCAGTGGGGATCAGAATTCACTGTTTGGTTCATTCCTTGTTCCAGTGGGGATCAGAATTCCCTTCCTGGTTCATTCCTTGTTCCAGTATGATCAGAATTCACTGTTTGGTTCCTTCCCTGTTCCAGTGGGGATCAGAATTCACTGTTTGGTTCATTCCTTGTTCCAGTATGATCAGAATTCACTGTTTGGTTCATTCCCTGTTCCAGTGGGGATCAGATTTCACTGTGGTTCATTCCCTGTTCCAGTGGGGATCAGAATTCCCTTCCTGGTTCATTCCTTGTTCCAGTATGATCAGAATTCACTGTTTGGTTCATTCCCTGTTCCAGTGGGGATCAGAATTCTCTGCCTGGTTCATTCCTTGTTCCAGTGGTAATAATTTCTCCACGTGGTTCATTCCTTGTTCCAGTGGTAATCAGAATTCTCTGCCTGGTTCATTCCTTGTTCCAGTGGTAATAATTTCTCCACGTGGTTCATTCCTTGTTCCAGTGGCAATCATTTCACCACGTGGTTCATTCCTTGTTCCAGTGGGGAAATCTGAAATCCCTCCCTGGTTCATTCCTTGTTCCAGTGGTAATCAATTCCTTGCCTGGCCTCTCTCCTTATTCCAGTGGGAATCAGAATTCCAGAAATATTCCAGGGCCGTCGTGAGAGCCTTGTAGAGCAGAAGAAATTCTCAGAATTAGGAAATCAGAAATGAATTTCTCGGGTCCAGAAATATATGCAGGGATGAGAAATGGAGGGGGGGGGAGGGGGGGATATATTATTATTTATTATTTATTTTTTATTACGACATTAGTTATCAGTGGGATGTCGTCATTTATTTGCTCCATTTATCTTGTTCCTTGTTCTTCAAGTGTTAAGTGGAGAAGTTTTAAGTGTTAAGGGTTACAAGTGAGGTTGTTTTAAGGGTTATAAGTGAGGTTTTAAAGGTTACAAGTGAGGTTTTAAGGGTTACAAGTGAGGTTTTAAAGGTTACAAGTGAGGTTTTAAGGGTTATAAGTGAGGTTTTAAAGGTTACAAGTGAGGTTTTAAGGGTTATAAGTGAGGTTTTAAAGGTTACAAGTGAGGTTTTAAGGGTTACAAGTGAGGTTTTAAAGGTTACAAGTGAGGTTTTAAGGGTTATAAGTGAGGTTTTAAAGGTTACAAGTGAGGTTTTAAGGGTTACAAGTGAGGTTGTTTTAAGGGTTATAAGTGAGGTTTTAAAGGTTACAAGTGAGGTTTTAAGGGTTACAAGTGAGGTTTTAAGGGTTACAAGTGAGGTTTTAAAGGTTACAAGTGAGGTTTTAAGGGTTATAAGTGAGGTTTTAAAGGTTACAAGTGAGGTTTTAAAGGTTACAAGTGAGGTTTTAAGGGTTATAAGTGAGGTTTTAAAGGTTACAAGTGAGGTTTTAAAGGTTACAAGTGAGGTTTTAAGGGTTATAAGTGAGGTTTTAAAGGTTACAAGTGTTCCCAGGCGAGGCTTCCAGGAAAGGGAGACTGGAAAGTCAACCCCCCCCACACCCCCCCACCCCCACACCCCCACACCCCCCCCACCCACACCCCCACACCCCCACCCCACCACCCCCCACACCCCCACCCCACCACCCCCCACACCCCCTCCTCCTCCTCACCTTCCACAATCGCAGAAGAGTAAGGTCGAGTTACGAGACGAGGTCGTTGCGTGGTTCAGGTGTGATGTCGTGTGATTATGCTGAGGGGGGAGGTGGAGGGGCGGGGGGGGTGGATTCCTTGTCAGTCAGGGCCCCCCTTTTCATTCAGGGCCCCCTTGTCAATCAGGGCCCCCTTGTCCTCCTTGCCAATCAGGGCCCCCTGTCAATCAGGGCCCCCTTGTCAATCAGGACCCCCTTGTCAATCAGGGCCCCCTTGTCAATCAGGACCCCCTTGTCAATCAGGGCCCCCTTGTCAATCAGGGCCCCCTTGTCCACCTTGTCAACCAGGGACCCCTTGTCGATCAACGGCCCCCCTCGTCCTCCTTGTCAATCAGGGCTCCCTTGTCGATCAGGGCCCCCCTTGTACTCCTTGTCAACCTGGAAAGGAAAACGTAGGATGGCACATCTGGTGGTGGCGGTGGAGGAGGAGGTGGTCGCAAAGGGGTCATACATTCTCCCTTCCTCCCCCCCTCCCCTCACCCTCACGCACGTACGGGGTCGAGGGTCGTTAGAAACCACCCCCCTACCCCCCCTCTCGTTAGCGGTAGTTACAGATTGTACCAACGCTTCGTAGACGAATAGGAGGAAGGTCTAAGGCGATATGGGAAATTGGACCCACGAGTTATGGAGTGGTGGGTGTGGACACGTGTGTGTGTGGTGGGTGTGGACACGTGTGTGTCGTGGGTGTGGACACGTGTGTGTGTGTGGTGGGTGTGGACACTGTGTGTGTTGGGTGTGGACACGTGTGTGTGTGGTGGGTGTGGACACGTGTGTGTGTGGTGGGTGTGGACACGTGTGTGTGTGGTGGGTGTGGACACGTGTGTGTGTGGTGGGTGTGGACACGTGTGTGTGTGGTGGGTGTGGACACGTGTGTGGTGGGTGTGGTCAGCGACCCTTACCCATGTCTCGTACAGGTTGTGTTGTGTTGTTGTTGACCTCCAGCTGTTGACCCCGGCCCCCCAAAAAAAAAAGAAAACGGGAAGTGGGGTCGGGTTGGGGGGTGTCTATCTATTTAGTTCTAGGACACTTTGACATCGCCATGTCGTCCCGGACCGACCATCTGCTGGCGTTTTAAAGAAGGCCTTTCTAACCTTACCCTGCTCCTGCGCGGAGCGCAGGGTTTGGAAACTGTAGCTTTGTTCCAATACTTTTTTTCTTTTTAGGTTCGTCTGTACGTTGGAGTTATTCCGTCCGTGATAAGAGATAAGGAATGATAAGGGAGGTGATAAGGCATGATAAGAGATAAGGAATGATAAGCGAGGTGATAAGGCATGATAAGAGATAAGGAATGATAAGCGAGGTGATAAGGCATGATAAGGGAGCTCATAAGGAGTGATAACGGAGCTGATAAAGTGATAAGGGAGCTGATAACAATGTTGTGAAATAGACCACAGTATCTGTGTAACCCACCATGATGGAGGTGTTCATATACACGTGTGTGTGTGTGTGTGTGTGTGTGTGTGTGTGTGTGTGTTGTGTGTTGTGTGTGTGTGTGTTGTGTGTGTGTGTGTGTGTGTGTCGTGTGTGTGTGTGTGTGTGTGTTGTGTGTCGTGTGTGTGTCGTGTGTGTGTCGTGTGTGTGTGTGTGTTGTGTGTTGTGTGTGTGTGTTGTGTGTGTGTGTTGTGTGTTGTGTGTGTGTGTTGTGTGTTGTGTGTGTGTGTGTGTTGTGTGTGTGTGTGTGTGTGTGTGTGTGTGTCGTGTGTGTGTGTGTGTGTATGTGTGTGTGTTGTGTGTGTGTGTGTGTGTGTGTGTGTGTGTGTGTGTGTGTGTCGTGTGTGTGTGTGTGTGTATGTGTGTGTGTTGTGTGTGTGTGTGTGTGTGTTGTGTGTTGTGTGTGTGTGTGTGTGTGTGTTGTGTGTGTGTTGTGTGTGTGTGTGTGTGTGTGTGTGTGTGTGTGTGTGTGTGTGTTGCCTCATCCCATGCCTGATCCGTCAGGGCTATTTGGCATGTATATAGCATGGAATGATAGAAAACGCTAAGATGGGTCTAGAAAACGGGAAGATGGGTCTAGAAAACGGGAAGATGATGGGTCATGATGGTAATTGTGTAATTGATTTATATACATTCAGTGGTGTACTATTACTATTATTATTATCATTAGATGTAGTTTGGTAATTTTCTGTGAGATTAGACTGTAAATAAAAAAACGTTTTAATGTATTTAGATTGTTTTGATGTATTTGTATTTATTACTGAATTACGGTTGACGAAGAACTTTTAAGAATTGGACAGTTCCGGAGGGAAAGAAAACGGGATGAGGTGAAAATGTCGCAGTATATTTCTCTCTTGTGTCTCCCTTCATGATGTGATCATGACACGAAAGTGCACTTGGGAATTTATCGTGTTTCATTTCCCCCCCCCCCCCCCCCCCGCCCCGTGGACTCGTAGGAATATATATATATATATATATATATATATATATATATATATATATATATATATATATATATATATATATTAGACATATGTGGCTATTTAAGTGTTGCCTCTTGTATTAGCACGTTCGACTCGCTTCATAGAGATGATTGGCCCGTAATTTAGTGCAACTGTCAGTTGCTGTTTAGTTCGCCAATGGTCGTCGGGCTGTTAGCCTGTAATCACCCACCCGTGAGGCCGTTCCTTGTTTCTGATATGCGAACGAAATGGGTCGTTAACTTGAGCGACGCCGTCAACAGTCGAATTACCCGGCCGTAAAGTGGTTCTTGACGAGGCTTACGGTGGCGGAGGGGTCAAAAGGGGGAGGGGGGGTCAATTCGAGGTCACAGCTCGTTTGGCGTCTACGAGGGGCAAGGGGGGGGGGGGGTTGTCACGGCGTCAGGAATGGTGTCATGGGTCGTTAACCTTGGTGCCGAAAGAGCTGGGTCGCTCTCGGGTTGTTATCGGAAGCTGTTTGCGGCAGTCGGCCCACAGTCAATCCAGCTGTTCATCAGGCTTTTTGAGGGTTGTTGGTCGATAAGATGGACACCTAGCATAGGCTAGTGATTATGTATATATATATATATATATATATATATATATATATATATATATATATATATATATATATATATATAGTCAATCACTAAATACATATATATAGAGTCCATCACTAAATATAGTGTGGAAGGGCCAAGCCCCCTCTCTTTCTCTTTCTCCTCTCTCTTCACTCCCTGGAATCTCTCTCTCTCTCTCTCTCTCTCTCTCTCTCTCTCTCTCTCTCTCTCTCTCTCTCCTCCCTCTCTCCCTCTCTCCCTCTCTCTCTCTCTCTCTCTCTCTCTCTCTCTCTCTCTCCTCTCTCTCTCTCTCTCTCTCTCTCTCTCTCTCTCTCTCTCTCTCTCTCTCTCTCTCTCTCTCTCTCTCTCTCTCTCTCTCTCTCTCTCTCTCTCTCTCTCTCTCTCTCTCTCTCTCTTCCTTTCCAGGAATCTCCTCTCCCAGGAAGTGAGTGGTTCTGGTCGCATCTGGTGTTGACACACACACACACACACACACACCCGGGCAGCCACCTCTCCCGTCTTCAGTCAAACGCTGGCCTACCTCTTCCCATCTTCTTTACGCGTCACATTTTCTTTTAAAAATTTTGACCCCCCTCCCCCTCTCCCCCCCTTTTTTTTTTTTTGCTTTATCCTCATTCCGTCTTCGTCGCATCGTGACTTATGTTTCTCCTCCTCTATTATCACTCCTATGTTCCTCCTCCTGTATTATCACTCTTCTGTGTTTACTCCTCCTCCTGTATTATCACTCCTGTGTTCCTTCTCCTGTATTAGCACATTTCAATGTATGATCCTCCTCCTGTATTATCACGCCTAATAATAATAATAATAATAATGATAATAATAATAATAATAATAATAATAATAAAACAGCGTTGTGTCCAGCGAGGGGAAAAGTGATACATGTAAATAATTAGTATTATTATACTTAATCGCCGTCTCCCTCGATAGCGAGGTAGCGCAAGGAAGCAGACGAAAGAACGGCCCAACCCACCCCACATACACATGTATATATGTAGGTTGTAAGACAGGAGGGGAAGTGCTTTAGAAGCCAGTGGTGTGCCAGAGGGCATTATTTATTTATTCATTTATTTGTTTATTTTGGCACGCGTTAATCACACTGAAGGGTATATAGTGTGTGTGTGTGTGTGTGTGTGTGTGTGTGTGTTAATAATACGCACATTAACGCCATAAGACGCTATTCCACCACTCCCTGGCGTATATGTGGAATATTATACCGCAGTTGTGGACCATAACTCGTTTTATATAATGTTTATAGAACCATCTGTGTGAGGGGGGGGGGGGTGTTTATTATCTAATATGGATCACTGGAGTTCATTCATCATTTGGGAAGTGGTCAACCCGCCCTTGGCGTTCAACTAACTGGGGGGGGGGGGTTTGTTCCGATAGAACTCGTCTGTTAACAGGCGTCGTTCAACTGTTTGACCGTACGTGTTAAGGAACTCTGGTCCTATATGGCCTCAAGTTCATTAAAGAAAGGCCATTTCCCTGTCTGCCTACCCATCCCCCCCCCCCATCTCTCTCCTGAGGGGGGGGGGGTCTTAAAGACTGGCCATTTAAAGAAATAGTTTAAAAAAAGGAGAGAAAAGTTTCAACGTGTCTTGTTAAATGGTTTCAAGGTATATAGACACACCTTTCCTGTTTGGAAACTTTTATTAGAGTAATTTAGATAATTTAGATAATTATAAGTAAAATAATTTTGGCAGTTCATAAACCTTTTTTTTCGTACCGTCTCAGTGCTCAAGGATCGTGTGTACCGTCTCAGTGTTCAAGGGTCGTGTGTACCGTCTCAGTGGTCAAGGGTCGTGTGTACCGTCTCAGTGGTCAAGGGTCGTGTGTACTGTTTCAGTGCTCAAGGGTCGTGTGTACTGTCTCAGTGCTCAAGGGTCGTGTGTACCGTCTCAGTGGTCAAGGGTCGTGTGTACCGTCTCAGTGGTCAAGGGTCGTGTGTACCGTCTCAGTGGTCAAGGGTCGTGTGTACCGTCTCAGTGCTCAAGGGTCGTGTGTACCGTCTCAGTGGTCAAGGGTCGTGTGTACCGTCTCAGTGGTCAAGGGTCGTGTGTACTGCCTCAGTGCTCAAGGGTCGTGTGTACCGTCTCAGTGCTCAAGGGTCGTGTGTACCGTCTCAGTGGTCAAGGGTCGTGTGTACTGCCTCAGTGCTCAAGGGTCGTGTCACTACATTACTGCTCCTGGAGGTAGCGCGTCCATAGGCTGCTCTTAATAGCCCTTAGACTCTTTAATCATAGAAAATGGCCTTTGGGGGGTTATTATAGACATAGAAAATGGCCTTTGGGGGGTTATTATAGACATGAAATAAACATACAGTATCATGAACCAGCAGGAAGAAAACGAGATGTTGACCACATAACAAGTGGCTCAGTTGGGGTGTGTACACACACACACACACACACACGGAGCGCCCACATCAAGCGAACACAGGTTACACACACACACACACACACACACACACACACACACACGTATTCTATTTCCTTGTCCAACTTGCGTTTGAAAAAAGACAAAATTGCTTGGAATAAGTTCACAGGTGTTGCGCCAGGTCCTCGCGATCGGCCCCCCTTCCCACACACCACTGTGAGAAATGACCCCGCACCACACACACACACACACATTACGTTTTCTATCAGCATATGTAACCAACCCGCACTACCAGCTCGCGCTGCCATTGGGCGATAGGAGGTCTGGGGGGGTGGAATATTTCGATTGTTCGGCCGCTTGTTAAGGGCCTCGGTCCTCTCAACTACCACCAGGGGTCGTTAAGGGACCACAACCTCAAACCCCCCCCCCCCTCCCCCCCAATCAGCCAATGGGAAGTCCAGAATCTCCCTTCAGGTGTTTGAAAGATGACGTAAACACACACCTGCCTCTATATATGTGGCTCATGGCTGGTATAATTGGGTTATCGGGTTACATTTACGATTATCACACAAGGTCATTTTTGACGTGACCTTTGTACCGGAAAGACATTCCCCAAGTGAAAGGTTTTAACAGACTTTTGAAAGAGAAAAAAATTCTTTTTAAAGTTTTAACACTTTTTAAAGAGAAAAAAACCTTTTTTTCTTCTTTTTAAGGTTTTAACACTTTTTAAAGAGAAAAAAAACCTTTTTTCTTTTTTCTTCTTTTTAAGAAGGTTTTAACAGACTTTTTAAAGAGGAAAAAACCTTTTTATTTTGTTTTTAAGAAGGTTGTAAAGTTTATAGTTTTTTCTGTATAGATTTTTAAAGCATTTTTGTGTAAATTTGTGTTCGTAAAATGTAGATTTTAAGGAACTTGGATCATTATTTTTAGCCTTAGATATAAAGTCTTTTTCTCTTTTTAAATACTGTACTGTAATCTGATTTTAAGATGTAGTTTTAAAGTGTCAAATTATACAGCAGTTTAACTTTTAAATACAGTTTTATGGGCTTAATAAGTTGGTTTATGGTTTCAAAGGAAAAATTTCTTACGTAGACACAGTTTCAAAGCACAAGGCAGTTTTGATTCGTCTACAGTTTACAGAGAACGAGGTAGTTCAAACTACAGTTTGGAAGTAAAAGGCAGTTTTTAAGTGCCGTTTCGTAGTATAAGTAATGTATTACGGTTCCATTTTAGTGACAAAAAAATGTCACTAAATATCTTTTGGTGTTTTGTACATCCAAGGCCCAGTTCGAGTGTAGTGTTAAACGCCGTTACTTAAAAAGAATATAAGTAATGTCGACAGAGGGCTGTTCTTAAGTGGCGAGTTAAGTAGAAACAGCAGAGGCTGATAGTGGGGCCCCCCCACATGTGTGTCTGGACACCCCCCCCCCATTTACTCCTAAGTGTCACATTCCACTTATATCTCAAGTGGTGTCGATAAGTGTGTGTGTGTATATATATATATATATATATATATATATATATATATATATATATATATATATATATATATATATTATTTTCATTGTACTTAATCGCTGTCTCCCGCGTTAGCGAGGTAGCGCAAGGAAACAGACGAAAGAATAACCCTACCCACCCACATACACATGTACGTACATAAACACCCACACACGCACATACACACACCTATACATTTCAACGTATACATGCATATACACACACAGACATACCCATATATACACATGCACATATTCACAATTGCTGCCTTCATCCATTCCCGTCGCCACACTTGCAAACTCGACTATTCTCTGTGTGATTACTTGTACAAGCGCCCTTGTAGACAGCAAGCTCTCGTAGTTTTTATCAAGGGTTTAAAAAGGGGGATTCGATTGTATCAAAAAGTCCATCATACATTATTGATTACGGGGGGGGTGATGTATTCATACATGTATACCTCTGAGTAATGTTTAGTGTGTGTGTGTGTGTGTGTGTGTGTGTGTGTGTGTGTGTGTGTGTGTGTGTGTGTGTATGTGTGTGTGTGTGTGTGTGTATGTGTGTGTGTGTGTGTGTGTGTAGGGTATTGTATATATTTAATGTGAAAGATATTGAGTATATCATCATATTTAAATGGTTGTGCGGTAGATATACAAGAATACATGAATAGACCAGGATTGAGTGTTAAGTATGACATACTTTGATACATGATACGCTTTAATACATGACTCTAATACATGACACACTTAAATACATGTATGATACATGACACACTTAAATACATGACTCTAATACATTACACACTTAAATACATAACTAATACATGACACTTTGACATGACTCTAATACATGACACATTTAAATACATGACTCTAATACATTACACACTTAAATACATAACTAATACATGACACTTTGACATGACTCTAATACATGACACATTTAAATACATGACTCTAATACATGACAGGCTTAGATACATAACTAATACATGACACACTTAAATACATGACTCTCATACATGACACACTTAAATACATGACTGTAACACGTGACACACTTAAATACATGACTCTAATACATGACACAATTAAATACATAACTAATACATGACACACTTAAATACATAACTAATACATGACACACTTAAATACATAACTAATACATGACACACTTTAATACATAACTAATACATGACACACTTTAATACATAACTAATACATGACACACTTTAATACTTAACTAATACATGACACACTTTAATACATGACTCTAATACATGACACACTTAAATACATGATTCTAATACATTACACACTTAAATCTATGCTTGGTGTGACGTGTGTATTTAAGTATACTGAAGCACTGGGTCGAATTTTCACCTTCACCCTAGCGTCCCTGTGTGTGTGTCTTGTGTCTGTCTTTCTCTTTCTCGTCTCTCTTCTGGTTCTGGGCCTCGAACACACTCACTGACCACGGAGGTAAAGTCGACTCTCTCTCTTCCCCCTCGAAGGCAAAGGTGTTTAGAAAAAAAAAAAAAAAGGGAAAAAAATGTGATTAAGAGCGAGTGGTTTTTTTTAAGGGGGGGGGGGTGTTTTGTGGAGGGGGGGTGGGGGGGATGGTCATCTGAGGCATTGTTTACGAGACAACATTGTTTACGAGACAACATTGTTTACGAGACAACATTGTTGCTGCATGTGACAATTACCATCAATTTAGTCCATATTTTTTTCCCCCATTCTTTCGTTCACGAGTGAAAGAATTGAATATAGTTAGTATGTACCTTCTGAAAGAATTGAATGTAGTTAGTATGTATTTTCTGAAAGAAATGAATGTAGTTTGTATGTACCTTCTGAAAGAATTGAATGTAGTTAGTATGTACCTTCTGAAAGAAATGTAGTTTGTATGTACCTTCTGAAAGAAATGAATGTAGTTAGTATGTACCTTCTGAAAGAACTGAATGTAGTTAGTATGTACCTTCTGAAAGAATTGAATGTAGTTAGTATGTACCTTCTGAAGTAAAAATAAAACACAACAAAAGAGGATTAAGAATTTCTCTGGGTTTGTGGGTAAGGTCTGAGAGGATGGTTGGGTAGTTAAGATGACGAGCCACGCCCTTGTTCGAGTCCAGCGAGATGGTAATGTGACGAGGTTGTGACGAGTGACTGTATTGTGGAGGAGTGAGGAGTTGTGTGGTGTGTGGTGGATGTGGTGTGGTGGAGGTGGCTGATGTGGTGTGGCGGAGCTGGCTGGTGTGGTGTGTGGCGTGGCGTGGCGTGGCGTGGTGTGGCGGAGGTGTGGCCAGTGTGGCGTGGTGTGGTGTGGTGTTCTCTGCTCCAGCGTGTGTGTTCAGGGAGTTTCCAATGTGTTGGTCAGGTACGTGAGTGAGAGAGAGAAAGCCAGGGTGTGTATATAGCTGGCT
This sequence comes from Panulirus ornatus, assembly GCF_036320965.1. Lineage (NCBI taxonomy): Eukaryota > Metazoa > Arthropoda > Malacostraca > Decapoda > Palinuridae > Panulirus > Panulirus ornatus. The sequence goes on from NC_092285.1 coordinate 11,035,325, forward strand.
CCGTGGTCCATATAGGGAGTGTATATCGTTGGCTCTCTGGGCCATATAGGGAGTGTATATCGTTGGCTCTCTGGGCCATATAGGGGGTGTATATAGCTGGCTCCCTAGGCCATATAGGGTGTGTATATAGCTGGCTCCGTGGTCCATATAGGGGGTGTATATAGCTGGCTCTCTGGGCCATATATGGAGTGTGTATATAGCTGGCTCCCTAGGCCATATAGGGTGTGTATATAGGTGGCTCCGTGGTCCATATAGGGTGTGTATATAGCTGGCTCCGTGGTCCATATAGGGGGTGTATATAGCTGGCTCTCTGGGCCATATATGGAGTGTGTATATAGCTGGCTCCCTAGGCCATATAGGGTGTGTATATAGGTGGCTCCGTGGTCCATACAGGGTGTGTATATAGCTGGCTCCGTGGTCCATATAGGGGGTGTATATAGCTGGCTCCGTGGTCCATATAGGGGGTGTATATAGCTAGCTCCGTGGTCCATATAGGGAGTGTATATAGCTGGCTCCGTGGTCCATATAGGGAGTGTATATAGCTGGCTCCGTGGTCCCTATAGGGGGTGTATATAGCTAGCTCCGTGGTCCATATAGGGTGTGTATATAGCTGGCTCCCTAGTCCATATAGGGTGTGTATATAGGTGGCTCCGTGGTCCATATAGGGTCCATATAGGTGGCTATAGTAAAACGCCTCTCGGTGTATATTTAACAAGCATCATATATCAAGGTTGTGGGGTCAAGATCTCTGACGTCATGGCTGGGTCATCATTGCTGGGTCATACACGGTTATACAAGTATTGACCATAGCATATAGCGAGGCTGTATTGATCTCTCATCACAGGTTCATAATTGTACGCAAAACCGGATTTCTAGTAGTGTCCGGATATGTTTTACCGGGTGTCCGGATACCGGTAGTTCGGTTATGTTTAACGGGTGTTCGGATACCGTTAGTCCGGTTATGTTTAACGGGTGTCCGGATACCGGTAGTTCGGATATGCTTAACGGGTGTTCGGATACCGGTAGTCCGGATATGTTTAACGGGTGTCCGGATACCAGTAGTCCGGATATGTTTACCTGGTGTTCGGATACCGGTAGTCCGGATATGTTGACCTGGTGTCCGGATACCGGTAGTCCGGATCTGTATACTGGATGTCCGGATACCATTAGTCCGGATCAGTTATAATTGTCTAGTGACTGGAATGTAATTTTACTAATTCGGTTAATGGCGACCATTTCTTCGGAAAAGAAACAAAAAAGGAAAAAATTCCCGAAATTTGTGATTCGCAAATTTTGCAAATGTTTCTGACATTTTAACCCGAAAGTTAAAAAGAAAAAATCAGTGATATTTTTTTTTTTTTTTCTGCCAGACCTAATTTGCATACGCTCGATTTTAGTAATTGCCTCTGGATTGCACCCATTTAGATTAGCCTAGCTTAGCATAGCTGGCAAATCATTGTAAGCTACGTCCCTTAGCTTGGAGAAGCTAAGTTTAGCTTGCAGATACGAATAAACTATTTCTTTTCTTCCAATATCAAATATAGCTTTTTTTTTAGCTTTATTCAGAGATCAGTGCAGTGTATATATATATATATATATATATATATATATATATATATATATATATATATATATATATGTTTACCAAATGGCGTCCTAGCTTCGTCTCTTCGATGTATATCAACTGATTGTTATATTTCTCTCTTGTGTCTCCCCTGATGATGTGATTATTACACGAAAGTGCACTTGGGAACTTTTCGTGTTTCATTTTCCCCGTGGACTCATAGGAATATATATATATATATATATATATATATATATATATATATATATATATATATATATATATATATATACATATATATAATATGTGTGTGTGTGTGTGTGTATTTATCCTTCTTATGCACTGTACTAACTTCTAACAGTTTGATCTGTTGGTATGTGTATTGACATAGATTTCCTATGTTCGTTGATGCCCCGCGTATAGAAAATGATAGAAATGAGATTTCCTTCTATAAGCTATTTTCTCTCGGCCAGTATTAGGGCCAGGCTGGCTATAGTAACTTCTATACCTATACCAAGCAACGTAAAAATGCTTGTGATGAATTTTTTTTTTTTATTAAAAATTACGTATTTTCTCCAGCCTCTCAAATTTCTAAGTAGGTTTAGAAAAAAAAATGTCTTAGAAAACTAGAAGACATTTTAGCAGTATTCGTAACACATTTCGTTTAGTATCGAAAAAAAAAACGTATACTTTAAATAGACAGACTTTGTAAGTTCAAAAAAAAGAAAGATTTTGAAAGATCACGTTAAGTACCTGAATAGAATTTAATTCTGGTGTGTTTGGGAAGTCCGACTGCAGACAATGGTGTACATTTCAGATGAACAGGGTCAACAAAAGATGCTGTAGTCGAGGTAGTGTGTTTATCTTGTATGATGCAACTTGTGGAGGGTAAGGGGGGGACGGGGCAGATGTACATTCCAATTTTCTTCGTCGGGTGGCTGGCCTGTTGTTTTTGGATAGAAGCTAGTGTGGAAGAGAGGGAGTGAGTGAGGGAGTTTGGTTGTATGAATGTTTCTTTTTTTTTTTATTTTCTGTTCCTCGTTACGTCTATTTTGTCATTGAGGATTTGATACACTACGCTCCGCCACAGACGGTCTGTGTCTCATAGTGGGTGTCAAGTGTTTTAACAGACGAGTAAGGAGAGTATTTTGCACAGCCAGTCTTGTTCTGTTCCCTCTTCGTGGCTACGAGGTCATTGTTTTATTAACAGACGGCTGTTGAACGACCCTGTACAGTCAGTCTCTTTCATACGTGCTTGGGCGAGTGTGGACACCACAGGAAGTATTAGAAATTTGAAACGAAAAAACCCCCTGAAATGCTTGGAAAGCTGGGGTAACCTGGGCTGAGTTTGGAATTTGGATGCATTGTTCTTTGAAGGACGTGTGTCAGAAAGAGGCAAGGACCCTGAACTCGTCCATTTCCACAGGGTTACACCATCGCCATGGGAAGATGTCTGTCACGTTTCACACAGGTGGAAGACAAACACCGCGTAAAAAAAGGCAATTCGTGTCAAGGGTCGTTAACTTTTAACCTCTTCGTGGTCGCTGGGGAGTCCAAATGACTTGGGCGGAAGGTCCAATGGGCTCCTGGAAGGTGTAAATTGCCGGTAATTGATCATCAAAAATGATTAAGGTTCACCTTCCCCTTCGAAATAGATCTTCGCCAGTTTGAAGTGTAAAATATCTTGTGCTTAAACCAAATGTGTTTTAAGGTCAGGGTTTAGGGAGTAGAAATTCTTCATGCCAACGATGAACAAGAGGGATTTTCCTGTTACGTACAAGTGATAGAAATTTGATGTGGAGTTTCTAAGGTAGTTTGTAATGTCAAGTGTTGTTGAATAAAGTTTTAAGAGGGCAATATAGAGTTAGGAGAGTGAAACTTAATGAAATGATATTTACTTATGAGAAAAATACATGAAGATATGTGGGTTCAAAATGGTGAAGTTGCTGTGTTTAAATATGAGACTCGAATATTATTTTATTATTATTATTATTATTATTATTATTATTATTATTATTATTATTATTGTTATTATTGTTACTATTATAATTGTTTCTTCTCATTATTATTATTATTATTATAAATGATTTAATGAATTAGATATATATAAAGGCTGATAAATATGGATGAAATGCATAGAATATAGATTACATGCATACAAAGAGAAGGTTAGGGGTTTGAACAGACAGATGAACTTATGCACTATGTAAAGTAGGAGGGGAGTGTGTGATTGTTGGCCAAGTCTTGCACATGCAAGGGCCTGGCCGGCTTTACACCGTAATTGGCAGTTAATTGATAACTATGATACATTGTTCATCATTGCTAACAAGGGGAATTGTCAAGCGATTTTTGGAGGTCGTAAGACGAAATCCTGTAACTTATCTATGCTTAGTCTTAAGATAGACTTGACGTAACTTCTGTAAGTTACTTCATAAGGTGTTCGCTGTTGCATGTGTGTGTTCGCTGTTGCGCGTGTGTTCGCTGTTGCATGTGTGTTCGCTGTTGCATGTGTGTTCGCTGTTGCATGTGTGTTCGCTGTTGCATGTGTGTTCGCTGTTGCGCGTGTGTTCGCTGTTGCATGTGTGTTCGCTGTTGCATGTGTGTTCGCTGTTGCATGTGTGTTCGCTGTTGCATGTGTGTTCGCTGTTGCATGTGTGTTCGCTGTTGCATGTGTGTGTTCGCTGTTGCGCGTGTGTTCGCTGTTGCGCGTGTGTTCGCTGTTGCATGTGTGTTCGCTGTTGCGTGTGTGTTCGCTGTTGCATGTGTGTTCGCTGTTGCATGTGTGTTCGTTGTTGCATGTGTGTTCGCTGTTGCATGTGTGTTCGCTGTTGCGTGTGTGTTCGCTGTTGCATGTGTGTTCGCTGTTGCGTGTGTGTTCGCTGTTGCATGTGTGTTCGCTGTTGCGTGTGTGTTCGCTGTTGCATGTGTGTTCGTTGTTGCATGTGTGTTCGCTGCTGTAGTTTTTCGCTGTGTTTCGTGTTTGATAAAATAGCTCTGTCTATCGTCTTTTTTATGTCTATCAAATCTATCTATCTCAAAAGGATCTGGCTCCTCCACCCTTTCAATCTGGCCAGACTTAACAAGTGTACATATTTAGGACAATATATATATATATATATATATATATATATATATATATATATATATATATATATATATATATATATCTATATATATATATATATATATATATAAAGCTTATCTTAATTTATACAATTAAACCTTCCCTTATATAGACTCTTATAACATTGATCGTGAAGTGGGTGTTTATAGGAAAGTTTGTTTACGCTCTATCCGTATATGTAAATGTTTGTAAACGAGTTTTGGTGCGGGCGATTTACAAGAGGAAGCATTTACATTGTCCGGGAATAGTTAGTTCGTTTATTGACTAGCTTTTGCGTGTTGATGAATGGGACTCATGAACGAGCCACTGTGATTAATTGACGAACGAGCATCTGTGATTAATTGACGAACGAGCATCTGTGATTAATTGACGAACGAGCCACTGTGATTAATTGACGAACGAGCATCTGTGATTAATTGACGAACGAGCATCTGTGATTAATTAGCGAAGGGAATAATGTGTCGTTCGAGAGAGTGATCAAACGACCTTGGGAGCTAATAGGTAGTTTGCTACTGACGGGAGAGGTGATTAGACCCCTTTTAGGGGTCATTTGTGTTCGGTGTATATATATATATATATATATATATATATATATATATATATATATATATATATATTGGCTTCCTCACATGTCAAAGATGAATTCAAATGAATCACATACAAAATAATTCATGTATGAAGTGCAGTGTAGTGATGTTATCTTGGTCTATTTATCACTGTATCCATCTGTCAGTCTATCTATCTCTGTCTATCTATCGAGTTAATTAACCAGGCATCGCAGAATGGAAGAAGAGGTGTGTTATTCAATTGTGAATCTTCCATACCATCTTTGATTATAATTCTATGTGCAGGAGAATAGTTTATATAAACATGCATGATTAGAGAGAGAGAGAGAGAGAGAGAGAGAGAGAGAGAGAGAGAGAGAGAGAGTTTCTTCGCCAGTGGGTCATTACACCCGCGTGACCTTTCAAGATGACCTTTCGTGATTAATACTTAATATTCAACTGTTATGTTCAGCATACAGTAACTCCCCCCCCCCAACTGCCCTCTATAGCATACAGTACCCCCACGCTGCCCCCTACAGCATACAGTACCCCCACGCTGCCCCCTAGAGCATACAGTACCCCCACGCTGCCCCCTACAGCATACAGTACCCCCACACTGCCCCCTACAGCATACAGTACCCCCGCGCTGCCCCTACAGCATACAGTACCCCCACACTGCCCCCCTACAGCATACAGTACCCCCACACTGCCCCCTACAGCATACAGTACCCCCACACTGCCCCCTACAGCATATACTACTTCTCCCCCACATCTCCCCCTCCCTCAGTCATCCCATTACCCACGTATCTCCACCAACTCTCCACCACTAGTCTGTATCGCCAGTACTACGCCACCACCAACACATGACCTCCAACACATGACCTCCAACACTAGGGAGGGAGGAAGGGGGGGGGCGAGAGAGGGAGGATAACCCCCCCTCCCCCAACAATAACAGTCAGGGGTGAGTATAGTGTTGGAGAACATACTCCAACCATGAGTCACTCAGACTGGCTGGTGAACGACCCCCACCCCCCCCCCTCACCACCACCCCCCCACTCCTCCACTCACCCCCCCTCACCCCCCACCACCCCGAACCCCCCCACCCACCCCTCCCTTCCCCCCTCCCCCCCCACCTGAAGCTGCATGGCGGGCACCCCACACCCCAGACTCTTGAGGGATCTCCCCCCCTCCCCCTCCTCCCCCCTACAATCTGTCTCTCTCTCTTCCCCCCCACTCACCCCCCCACCCCCCCGGGTCTCGATCAGCATCTGGAAATGGTCGTCTCGACCTCCTATATTATCACCGTCTCCTTTGGGGGGGAAGGGGGGCGGGGGGTTTTGTCGTGGGGGGAGGGGGAATTGTTCCCTCTGTCTCTTCCCGTCTCGTCCCCCATCTGTCTCCGTCTTTCCCCCTTCTGTCTCCATTGGCCCGTCTATCTTCAGCTCCTCATGACTGTCTAAAACTCTCACCCTGTCCATCTGTCTCGTACAACCGTCCCCCCCCTCCCCCCCAGTGTCCCCCCCCTCTCCATCTGTCTCACTTCACCCGTCTCTCCGTCCACCGTAATTAACAGCTGTCCATGTCCAGCTGGTTCGGCTGGGTAGTTAGCGAGAGACCCTTCGAATTGGTTGTTAGAAATTTTTTTTTAACATCGTTTGGCCATTAACATGTTAACATCGTCTGGCCATTAACATGTTAGTTTTTTTGCTGGTAAGGATCTTATCTGTAAGATCCAGTACTAATGTATATAGGGGGTCATATACATCAATTACAGGACGATGTATATATGTGCTGACATTCAGTACTGATGTATATAGAGGTTAGATCCTAACATCAGAACGATGTATATAGGTCATTAACATTCAATACTGATGTATATAGAGGTTAGATCCTAACATCAGAACGATGTATATAGGTCATTAACATTCTGCACTGATGTATATAGAGGTTAGATCCTAACATCAGAACGATGTATATAGGTCATTACATTCTGTACTGATGTATATAGGGGTTAGATCCTAACATCAGAACGATGTATATAGGTCATTAACATTCAATACTGATGTATATAGAGGTTAGATCCTAACATCAGAACGATGTATATAGGTCATTACATTCTGTACTGATGTATATAGAGGTTAGATCCTAACATCAGAACGATGTATATAGGTCATTAACATTCAATACTGATGTATATAGGGGTTAGATCATAACATCAGAACGATGTATATAGGTCATTAACATTCAATACTGATGTATATAGAGGTTAGATCCTAACATCAGAACGATGTATATAGGTCATTAACATTCAATACTGATGTCTACTGTTCGACAAGTTCAATTGAACTTGTGTATGGATCTTTTCCTTGTGTGTGTGTGTGTGTGTGTGCGTGTGTGTGTGTGCGTGTGTGTGTGTGTGTGTACTACACCATCTATATCACCCCCCTCCCCCCCTCCCCCCCCCTCTACTCCATTTCCCACCTCCCGCCTGGTCGCCCACTCCATTACCACCACCTTCCCGTGGCAGTTAGCCACACCTGTTTAATGGCCTCCCACCCCCCCTCGTTAACCAATGGTCCAGCTTAACGAGCCGGCCCATTACGGTCTAATTGCCCTAATGATAACCTGGGTTCGTGACCCATACGTCAGGAGGGTTTCTGTATGGTCGTTGACCTCTGATGACCCGTCTCGGGGTCATCATCATCTCGTAAGTGAGAGTTGTTGATCTTTGACCTCGATTGACCTGTCTCCAGCCGTCCGTTGTGACACGTAGACGATTCTCATTGGCCGTTGACCTACCGTGACCTCCTCTCTCTCTCTCTCTCTCTCTCTCTCTCTCTCTCTCTCTCTCTCCCCGGTGTATAGTGACCTTTGACCTGTCTGTGAGTGACCAATGAACTGGATTGAGAAGGGGGAACTACCGTTGTGTGATTCTAATCACTTGATCTATATATATATATATATATATATATATATATATATATATATATATATATATATATATATATATATATTCTTATGAGTCCACGGGGAAAATGAAACACGAAAAGTTCCCAAGTGCACTTTCGTGTAATAATCACATCATCAGGGGAGACACAAGAGAGAAATATAACAGTCAGTTGATATACATCGAAGAGACGAAGCTAGGACGCCCATATATATATATATATATATATATATATATATATATATATATATATATATTTTACCCTTGTGTGTGTGTATGTGTGTGTGTGCATTATACATATGTCATTACAACTACATATGATTATAGGTACCATCTTCACACCAGTATGTACATAGGAGGTAATTGGAAGGCTGGAGTGTATTATACAATACTATACAGTACCCTACTGTATAGGCATTACCGTAAATACATGTGTGTTTGATACATACATATTGAAGTGTTGGGACATTTATACATGTGTATGTAGAGTGTTAAAACAGGCGAACAGGTACACACACACGCACACACACACACACACACACACATACTACACACACACACACACACACACACACACACACACACACACACACACACACATACTACACAGACAGACAGACAGACACACAATATCCAATATGGCCGCCAGGGAGGTTGTCTGGCTGTAAGGATGACGTGGCTGAGCGGTGCAATTAAATCCCCACCTCAACCAACCAACGCCCTAGGGTTCGAACCCACATATTAGGAGGCATGTCCAGCGGGGCTGGTCACTTGGGGTGTGGCTGTGTGTGTGTGTGTGTGTGTGACTATGTATGTGTGACTATGCATGTGTGTGTGTGTGTGTGTGTGTGTGTGTGTGTGTGTGTGACTATGTATGTGTGTGTGTGTGTGTGTGTGTGTGTGTGTGTGTGTGTGTGTGTGTGTGACTATGTATGTGTGACTATGCATGTGTGTGTGTGTGTGTGTGTGTGTGTCTCATTGTCAGTCAAGGGTAATTATTTCTTTATATGTATTGATAACCATTATATAGAAAGGTTATACACTGTATGTAGCGAAGGTGTGTAACACACACACACACACACACACACACACACACACACACACACACACACAAAGGTTGTTTGGTCGTTGTTTGGTTTCGTCCCCCCCCCCCCCTCTAGTCGTGTATTTGATGGGGGGGAAGTAGGGTTTAGTAGGGGGATGATGTTGTGGGGGGGGGGAAGACGAAACACCCCCTCCCCCCCCACCCACCCAACCCTCCCAAAATGGCCCAAGGACGTGTTTTAATTGTGGGATTGTGTGTGTAGTTATCTATAGATAATGGTGAGGTGATTATCTATAGATAGTGGTTAGGTGATTATCTATAGATAATGGCGAGGTGATTAACTGTATCATAGTAGGAGTAGTTTATCCTTTGTTTGTTTGTTTTTTAAGTGGCTGGTCTGGTCTGTTTAGGGATTTTAGGTAATAGATTTTCTTTTTTTGTTCTCAGTGCATGAGAGGGTTTTGGGGGGAGAGATCGATAGATAAGATAACAAAGGATGTTTGTATCTATCTATCTGTCAGTCTGTCTGTCTGTCTCTATCTGTCCATTAATTGATCTATCTATCTATCCATCTCTGTCCATGTATCTACCTGTCTATCTGGGGGGTGGGGGGGGGGGGATGTTGGTGCAACATACATAGTTTCTTGAACATCACCAAAACACGTGCTCAACTTACACGTGTTGAAGTAACACGTGGTCATCCTCACTTGTAAAACTCTTACTTACTTATAGACATCCTCACTTACAAAACTCGTACTTATTTACTTTTGGATATCTTCTCATAAAGCTCTTTAATTTTCACTTATAAAACTGTCAGTCTGGATGTCCTCACTTATAAAACTTATGGATATCTTTATTGACAGCACGTCGACCCCGGTATACCACATCGTTTCAATTCACTCTATTTCTTGCCCTCCTTTCACCCTCCTGCATGTTCAGGCCCCGATCGCTCAAAATCTTTCCACCTCCAATTTGGTCTCCCACTTCTCCTCGTTCCCTCCACCTCCGACACATATATCCTCTTGGTCAATCTTTCCTCACTCATTCTCTCCATGTGACCAAACCATTTCAAAACACCCTCTTCTGCTCTCTCAGCCACACTTTTTATTTCCACACATCTCTCTTACCCTTACGTTACTTACTCGATCAAACCACCTCACACCACATATTGTCCTCAAACATCTCATTTCCAACACATCCACCCTCCTCCGCACAGCCCTATTTATAATAAGCCCACGCCTCGTATCCATATAACATTGTTGGAACCACTATTCCTTCAAACATACCCATTTTTGCTCTCCGAGATAATGTTCTCTCCTTCCACACATTCATCATCGCTTTCAGAACCTTCGCCCCCTCCCCCACCCTGTGATTCACTTCCGCTTCCGTGGTTCCATCCGCTGCCAAATCCACTCCCAGATATCTAAAACATTTCTTCCTCCAGTTTTTCTCCATTCAAACTTACCTCCCAATTGACTTGTCCCTCAACCCTACTGTACCTAATAACCTTGCTCTTATTCACATTTACTCTCAACTTTCTTCTTCCACACACTTTTCTAAACTCGGTCACCAGCTTCTGCAGTTTCTCACATGAATCAGGTAGCAGCGCTGTATCATCCACAATAGAATGCATACTCGCCCCTCTCCCCAAAACTCTTACATTCACCTCCCTAACAACCCCATCCATAAGCAAATTAAACAATCATGGAGATATCACACACCTCTGCCCGAAACCAACCTTCACTTAAAACCAATCACTTTCCTCTCTTCCTACACGTACACATGCCTTACATCCTCGATAAAAAAAACTTTTCACTGCTTCTAACAACTTGCCTCCCACACCAAATACTCTTAAGACCTTCCACAAAGCATCTCTATCAACCCTATCATATGCCTTCTCCAGATCTATAAATGCACACCACCCCGACCAAAACACCCAATATCTGCCACTTATCATCAAACATATTCAACACACCTTCAAAATACTCACTCCGTCTCCTTCTCACATCTTCACTACTTGTTATTACCTCCCCATTTGCCCCCTTCACTGAAGTTCCCATTTGTTCCCTCGTCTTACGCACTTTATTTACCTCTTCCAAAACATCTTTTTATTCTCCCTAAAGTTTAATGATACTCTCTCACCCCAACTCTCATTTGCCCTCTTTTTCACCCCTTGCACCTTCCTCTTGACCTCCTGCCTCTTTCTTTTATGCATCTCCCACTCATTTGCACTACTTCCTTGTAAGTATCGTCCAAATGCCTCTCTTTTCTCTATCACTAACATCTTAACTACTACATCCCACCACTCACTGCCCTATCTAATCGTTTACACATCCTCACTTATAAAACTCACTTTTAGACCTCCTAAGTCATAACACTCACTTTTTGACATCCTCACTTAAAACACTCACTTTTTGACATCCTCACTTAAAACACTCACTTTTTGACATCTTCACTTTCATAAAATCACTTTTTGACACCCTCACTTCTAAAAACTCACTTTTTGACATCTTCACTTTCAAAAAGTCACTTTTTGACACCCTCACTTCTAAAAACTCACTTTTTGACATCTTCACTTCTAAAAACTCACTTTTTGACATCTTCACTTCTAAAAACTCACTTTTCGACATCTTCACTTCTAAAAACTCACTTTTTGACATCTTCACTTTCAAAAACTCACTTTTCGACACCCTCACTTCTAAAAACTCGCTTTTCGACATCTTCACTTTCAAAAACTCACTTTTCGACATCTTCACTTTCAAAGTCACTTTTTGACATCTTCACTTCTAAAAACTCACTTTTTGACATCCTCACTTTCAAAAACTCACTTTTTGACATCTTCACTTCTAAAAACTCACTTTTCGACATCTTCACTTCTAAAAACTCACTTTTCGACATCTTCACTTTCAAAAACTCACTTTTCGACATCTTCACTAATGAAAACTCACTTTTGGATATCTTCACTTTTAAAGTCACTTTTTGACATCCTCACTTCTAAAAACTCACTTTTTGACATCTTCACTTCTAAAAACTCACTTTTCGACATCTTCACTTCTAAAAACTCACTTTTCGACATCTTCACTTCTAAAAACTCACTTTTCGACATCTTCACTTTCAAAAACTCACTTTTCGACATCTTCACTAATGAAAACTCACTTTTGGATATCTTCACTTTTAAAGTCACTTTTTGACATCCTCACTTCTAAAAACTCACTTTTTGACATCTTCACTTCTAAAAACTCACTTTTCGACATCTTCACTTCTAAAAACTCACTTTTCGACATCTTCACTTCTAAAAACACTTTTCGACACCTCCCCTTTCAAAAAACTCACTTTTCGACATCTTCACTTTCAAAAAACTCACTTTTCGACATCTTCACTTCTAAAAAACTCACTTTTCGACATCTTCACTTCTAAAAAAACTCACTTTTCGACATCTTCACTAATGAAAAACTCACTTTTCGACATCTTCACTTTCAAAAAACTCACTTTTCGACATCTTCACTATTGAAAAACTCACTTTTCGACATCTTCACTATTGAAAACTCCCTTTTGGATATCCTCTCTTAGAAAAAATGTCACTCACTCTCATTGGTCTTTGACTTTTCATTGACCTCGTTCACCCCGGGGTGTTGTCGTCTCCCCGGAAATAAACAAGTGAAGCATAATTTATTTATTCATTTGTCTCCGGTGCTGGTGGTGGTGTATGGCAGGGCCGTTCCTGGGCCTTCCGTAGGGAAATGCACCAGCTTCGTGCCCTCTCACCGACCATCTGCCACCCATGTCATTCGCCCGTCTCCTCCTCCCCAGCTCTTGGTCCTCGAGGAGTTGGTGGTCCTCCTCCAACTCGTCCTCCAGAGTGACTGGCGGTTGTCAGTGTATCAAAGGAGGGGGAAGGTCTTCAGCTGGTGGGGTCTTTCTCAGGGGTTTGGCCTTGGGGAGGTCTTCAGCTGAGGGGTCTTTCTCAGGGTTTGGCCTTGGGGAGGTCTTCAGCTGTGGGGTCTTTCTCAGGGGTTGGCCCTTGGGGAGGTCTTCAGCTGAGGGTCGTTCTCAGGGGTTGGCCTTGGGGAGGTCTTCAGCTGAGGGTCGTTCTCAGGGGTTGGCCTTGGGGAGGTCTTCAGCTGAGGGTCTTTCTGAGGGGTTGGCCTTGGGGAGGTCTTCAGCTGGTGGGGTCTTTCTCAGGGGTTGACCTTGGGGAGGTCTTCAGCTGAGGGGATCTTTCTCAGGGTTTGGCCTTGGGGAGGTCTTCAGCTGGGGGTCTTTCTCAGGGTTTGGCCTTGGGGAGGTCTTCAGCTGTGGGGTCTTTCTCAGGGTTTGGCCTTGGGGAGGTCTTCAGCTGAGGGGATCTTTCTCAGGGGTTGGCCTTGGGGAGGTCTTCAGCTGAGGGTCTTTCTCAGGGGTTGGCCTTGGGGAGGTCTTCAGCTGGGGTGTCTTTCTCAGGGTTTGGCCTTGGGGAGGTCTTCAGCTGTGGGGTCTTTCTCAGGGTTTGGCCTTGGGGAGGTCTTCAGCTGAGGGGATCTTTCTCAGGGGTTGGCCTTGGGGAGGTCTTCAGCTGAGGGTCTTTCTCAGGGTTTGGCCTTGGGGAGGTCTTCAGCTGAGGGGATCTTTCTCAGGGTTTGGCCTTTGGAGGTCTTCAGCTGGGGGGGGTCTTTCTCAGGGGTTGGCCTTGGGGAGGTCCTTAGCTGAGGGGTTTTTCTCAGGGTTTGGCCTTGGGGAGGTCTTCAGCTGAGGGTCTTTCTCAGGGTTTGGCCTTGGGGAGGTCTTCAGCTGTGGGTCTTTCTCAGGGTTTGGCCTTGGGGAGGTCCTCAGCTGAGGGTCTTTCTCAGGGTTTGGCCTTGGGGAGGTCTTCAGCTGGTGGGGTCTTTCTCAGGGTTTGGCCTTGGGGAGGTCTTCAGCTGGTGGGGTCTTTCTCAGGGTTTGGCCTTGGGGAGGTCTTCAGCTGAGGGGATCTTTCTCAGGGGTTGGCCTTGGGGAAGTCTTCAGCTGTGGGTCGTTCTCAGGGTTGGCCTTGGGGAGGTCTTCAGCTGGTGGGGTCTTTCTCAGGGGTTGGCCTTGGGGAGGTCTTCAGCTGTGGGGTCTTTCTCAGGGTTTGGCCTTGGGGAGGTCTTCAGCTGGTGGGGTCTTTCTCAGGGGTTGGCCTTGGGGAGGTCTTCAGCTGAGGGGTCTTTCTCAGGGTTGGCCTTGGGGAGGTCTTCAGCTGGTGGGGTCTTTCTCAGGGGTTGGCCTTTGGGAGGTCTTCAGCTGTGGGTCTTTCTCAGAGGTTGGCCTTGGGGAGGTCTTCAGCTGTGGGTCTTTCTCAGGGTTTGGCCTTGGGGAGGTCTTCAGCTGGGGGGATCTTTCTCAGGGGTTGGCCTTGGGGAGGTCTTCAGCTGTGGGGTGTCTTTCTCAGGGTTTGGCCTTGGGGAGGTCCTTAGCTGAGGGGTTTTTCTCAGGGTTTGGCCGTGGGGAGGTCTTCAGCTGTGGGTCTTTCTCAGAGGTTGGCCTTGGGGAGGTCTTCAGCTGGGGGGTCTTTCTCAGGGTTTGGCCTTGGGGAGGTCTTCAGCTGGTAGGGGTCGTTTTCAAGGCCTTGATATCTCTGGTCGCTCCTCCTCTTTCAGGAGAGAGAGAGAGATGTGGATGGAGGAGTAGTAGTGTGTGGTCGTCTTCCTTCCTTCCTTCCTTCCTTCCCCGTCGTGGTACGTCGTGGTCTGGACGCCCTTCTTCTCCTCCTGCGCAGGAGGTGAAGATCGGGTTCGCCACCATCGCTGCCCACGCCCACGCCTTCCGAGCCGTGGCAAGCAAGCCACGCCCGCGCCTTGCCGCCCTCCTTCTCTTGCACATCTCCCCCGAGGCTGGAGGGGCGCGTGTGGTAAGGACCGGAGGTAGGTGTTGGCGCGTGCAGAGATGGAGGGAAGATAGGTGGCGGACGACGAGCACACACACACACACACACACACACTCATCTCTTCCTCCTCCTGCAGGAGGTTAGGCTGTAACTGGGTGTCGCCACTTCGGTCGAGTGTAGTGGGGGTGTACGGGCATACAACGTCCTTTTGTGTGCTGGGTCTATGTGGCTCCAGCCAACACCACTCCGTATGCTTGGGTCTTTACGACCCTAACACCACTGCATTATGCTTGGGTCTTAAGACCCTAACACCACTGCATTATGCTTGGGTCTGTACGACCCTAACACCACTGCATTATGCTTGGGTCTCTAAGACCCTAACACCACTGCATTATGCTTGGGTCTGTAGGACCCTAACACCACTGCATTATGCTTGGGTCTCTAAGACCCTAACACCATTGCATTATGCTTGGGTCTATAAGACCCTAACACCACTGCATTATGCTTGGGTCTGTAAGACCCTAACACCACTGCATTATGCTTGGGTCTATACGACCCTAACACCACTGCATTATGCTTGGGTCTATACGACCCTAACACCACTGCATTATGCTTGGGTCTATACGACCCTAACACCACTGCATTATGCTTGGGTCTATACGACCCTTACACCACTGCATTATGCTTGGGTCTATACGACCCTAACACCACTGCATTATGCTTGGGTCTATACGACCCTAACACCACTGCATTATGCTAGGGTCTATACGACCCTAACACCACTGCATTATGCTTGGGTCCATAAGACCCTTCCCACACTACATAAACACCACTCCATATGTTTGGGGGTCTATAAGGCCTTCCCACACTACATATGCTGTTTCTGAATGGACCCCACTCCATTACACTTGATGCAAAAGGCCTGATCAACGTAGGTAGAAATTGCAGACTGACTTCAACAATATACTGTTAAGAAAAAGGCTTTTTCTACGTTGTATGAGAGACGATCCTCTATCAAAATGGCCACGAGCATTTAATGTGTCATAATAGCTTTGGACTGGAAGCATTCCGTGGTGTAAAAAAAAGAAAAAAAGGCTATAAAAAGAAAGGCTTTACATTGTAGTGTGGCGATGGTACATGGTGTTTGAAAAGTTGGTTTTGCAAAGGAAATTTGGATCACTTTAAATTTTCCTTTTTTTTAGATAACTTGAAATTTTCTAATATGGTCATAAAATGCTACCTACGTATTTAGTAATTAATGTATATAAATTTCAAACATTCGTAGTGTCATTATGGAAGAGTGAAGTGGATGATGTAGTGATGGGAGAATGTATATAATACAGCGTTAGTAATTTGAGCCCAATGATGCTCAATGGATTTCGTTTCTTTGCCAACGATGGTGTTGGGTGTGTGTGTGTGTGTGTGTGTGTTTAGGTGCGCGCGCAGACAGACAGGCTCCGTCTGTCAAAATGACGGTAAAAGATCCCTTAAATTATCGTAGGTTTTTGTTTTGAGTAGATGATCTACTCATGCATTAGGGTACGAGGTCGGAGGAATGGACAGAGTGGCCGATGTTGAACGATACAAAAGTGGCAGGGTTCGATTCCTCCATGAGAGGCGGGGCGTCGCTCGGAAGCGAACGTAGGGGGGGGGGGGGGGAAGAAGCCATTTAAGATTGATTAATGTCCTTTTTTTTATTTCTTTTTTTTTTTTTTTTTTGACCTTCTCCCGTTGCTCGAGCCGTTGTTTCGGTGGGCCCAATCAACGGGAGCGAGAGAGAGTTTATAGTTCGCGGCGTTATGTTACCCCCCCCCCTCTCCCCTCTCCCCCCCTCCCCCCCACGTGACCTAGATCAAATGGGAAACTACCGATTGGAGGAGAAGAAGGGAGGGTGGTTGTTAGGGTGATGATGAGGTGGAGGAGGTGGAGGTGGAGGAGGCCTCGTTACGATGCGGTCGTTAACTATGCCTTAAATTACCCTTCCCTCCCTCCCCCACCCAATCGGGGACGAGGTTTATTCGCTCGTACGTCACAGAGGGTAAGGTGTATTTAACCATCCCCTTCCCCGTTTTCCTTTTCCGACGCGTGTGTGTGTTTCTCCTCCTCCTCCACCATCGGCGAAGAAGACGAGCAGCGAGTAGTCGGTTCTGGGGTTGTCCATTTTAGGACCAATGTGTATCATTTCATCCCCCCCCTTCCCCCTTCCCCCCCCCCCCCGGCCGGTGCGTCTCAATGGTGTCTATTTTTTTCTCTTTTTTTTTTTGGGCGACTGCTCTCTCTCTCTCTCTCTCTCTCTGCGCGAGGCTACAAGACGCGTCGTCGTCGTACGACATTGTCGTAAAGAGGAGGCGTTCGCTTGCGTCTGCCCTAGTTGTTGCTGCTGGTCGTTGGAAGGTAGGTAGTTTGTAAAGTCATTACGACACGATCGTTAAGGGATGTGTGAGGAAAGCCACCAACCCACATGAGTTGTTTTTTTCTTCGTCGTTTTCCTGTTTGCTTTGGTGTTGTTTACACAACTGTTGATGATAATGTTTACGACTTCCTCCTCTGTTTATCATCACAAACAACTTCGAAGGAACCCAGTGTTGTTTTGTTGTTTACGTTTTGTTTGCACGTCCCTGCTCTGCACATGTGTTGGATAAATAGCCACAAAATACGTTTTCTGTGTCGATATTAGACTTTTGTTTACCTGATAGAAAACGGGAGTCAGGATGGTATCGCGTAATTACTCTAGAAAACGGGGGCCTGGATGGTGTCATGTAATAATTAACGCCACACGTGCTCAGTTCTGATTTACCTCTTTAAGGTTGAAATTTGTGGCCACGCCAATTATACCAATTTTTACGCCAATTTATCGGACCGACTTCACCATTTCGTTTTGAAGTATTGGACCCCAATTTCCTGTTGATATAGGTCGTAAACAACCCCTCATGATTCCGTCGCGTAACCAACCCTCCCTTCCCCCCTCCTCCTGTTGGTGCTGGTGCCCCCTACCGTTACTGTTGCTGCTTCTGTTGTTCCTATACCGTTACTGTGGCTGCTTCTGTTGTTCCTATACCGTTACTGTGGCTGCTTCTGTTGTTGCTGTTCCCCTACCGTTACTGTGGCTGCTTCTGTTGTTCCCCTACCGTTACTGTGGCTGCTTCTGTTGTTCCCCTACCGTTACTGTGGCTGCTTCTGTTGTTGCTATCCCCCCTACCGTTACTATGGCTGCTTCTGTTGTTCCCCTACCGTTACTGTGGCTGCCTCTGTTGTTGCTGTTCCCCTACCGTTACTGTGGCTGCTTCTGTTGTTCCCCTACCGTTACTGTGGCTGCTTCTGTTGTTCCCCTACCGTTACTGTGGCTGCTTCTGTTGTTGCTATCCCCCCTACCGTTACTATGGCTGCTTCTGTTGTTCCCCTACCGTTACTGTGGCTGCTTCTGTTGTTGCTATCCCCCCTACCGTTACTATGGCTGCTTCTGTTGTTCCCCTACCGTTACTGTGGCTGCTTCTGTTGTTCCCCTACCGTTACTGTTGTTGCTTCTGTTGTTGCTGTCCCCCCTACCGTTACTGTGGCTGCGTGGTGACTAAATGGTGTATTTTTTTTTTTTCTTTTTAAGAATAGATAGATACATGTATAGATAGATAGATAGATAGATGGATGGATAGATTACTCATACATGTCCAGTATTTCCCGTGTGAGGTGTGTTGGAGATGCACCCCCCCCCCCCCCACCTCCAGTGATTAAAGAACACAAGAGGCTGTTGGAGATCCGCGCGTGCGCGCGCGCGCGCCCTTCCTCTCCTCCCCACTCCATCACTGTTGGAGAGACGAGGAAGCTGTTGGTGATGAGGTGGGGAAAGGCTGGCTGGTTTGTGTGATGATGATAAGCACGCTGACGACCTCGTTTCAGCAGAGGTGGAGGTGATTAACCTGATTTGCATAACTGTGTGTGTGTGTGTGTGTGTGTGTGTGTGTGTAGGCCTACCTCGTCTGCCGTTGTAGGGGTCCAGCCAGCCTGGTGGTGTAGCCTTCTGTTCCAGGCCAGCTGGAACGCCAGTACTGTAAGTGGAGGCGATAGAAGATGGGAAGTGTGTTAGTCGAGGCGATAGAAGATGGGAACTGTGTCAGTTGAGGCGATAGAAGATGGGAACTGTGTAAGTCGAGGCGATAGAAGATGGGAAGTGTGTACATTGAGGCGATAGAAGATGGGAACTGTGTAAATTGAGGCGATAGAAGATGGGAACTGTCAATTGAGGCGATAGAAGATGGGAACTGTGTCAGTTGAGGCGATAGAAGATGGGAAGTGTGTACATTGAGGCGATAGAAGATGGGAACTGTGTACATTGAGGGAGCCATGCAGGTCCCTCATGGTCATGAGGGAGTCCTTCCCCTCATGGTTGTGAGTGGGCCCCCACGCCCCCCCAGCTCGGCATTTTCGGCAGTAATGATAATTTTAAACATTACTTTGTGAGTGTGTGTGTGTGGGGGGGGGGGGGGGTGGGGGGTGGCCGAGGGAAGGTGGAGGTGAATGAAAATGGGAATAAAGACGGAGATGGAAAACGGGGTCGCTTGCCTACACACACACACATATTCCTATGAGTCCACGGGGAAAATGAAACACGAAAAGTTCCCAAGTGCACTTTCGTGTAATAATCACATCATTAGGGGAGACACAACAGAGAAATATAAGAGTCAGTTGATATACATCGAAGAGACGAAGCTAGGACGCCATTTGGTAAACATGTGATTGTCCAATCACATGTTTACCAATAATCACATGATGTGATTAGTACACGAAAGTGCACTTGGGAACTTTTCGTGTTTCATTTTCCCCCGTGGACTCATAGGAATATCTTGATCACGCGCAAAATTGTGATCCTTTCCAACACACACATATATATGTGAGAGAGAGAGAGAGAGAGAGAGAGAGAGGGAGGGAGAGAGAGAGAGAGAGAGAGAGAGAGAGAGAGAGAGAGAGAGAGGAGAGAGAGAGAGAGAGGAGAGAGAGAGAGAGAGGGAGGGAGAGAGAGAGAGAGAGAGAGAGAGAGAGAGAGAGAGAGTTTTGTTTGTTTGCTTGCTTGAATAATGCAACAGACATACATACAATCAGACAGTCTCGTTCATCAAAACTGTTCCTGTATGCAGCTCACGCCCTCGTGGACAGGGGCTGCAAATACCGTCTTGGACGGTCAGTCGGAGCGTCACATGATTATAGACAGTCAGTTGGACCACAGGACAGTCATAGACAGTCAGTTGTACGAGAATACAGTCATAGACAGTCAGTTGTATCAAAATACAGTCATAGACAGTCTATTGTATCAAAATACAGTCATAGACAGTCAGTTGTATCAAAATACAGTCATAGACAGTCAGTTGTATCAAAATACAGTCATAGACAGTCAGTTGTATCAAAATACAGTCATAGACAGTCAGTTGTATCAAAATACAGTCATAGACAGTCTATTGTATCAAAATACAGTCATAGACAGTCAGTTGTATCAAAATACAGTCATAGACAGTCTATTGTATCAAAATACAGTCATAGACAGTCTATTCTATCAAAATACAGTCATAGACAGTCAGTTGTATCAAAATACAGTCATAGACAGTCAGTTGTATCAAAATACAGTCATAGACAGTCTATTGTATCAAAATACAGTCATAGACAGTCAGTTGTATCAAAATACAGTCATAGACAGTCAGTTGTATCAAAATACAGTCATAGACAGTCAGTTGTATCAAAATACAGTCATAGACAGTCAGTTGTATCAAAATACAGTCATAGACAGTCAGTTGTATCAAAATACAGTCATAGACAGTCTATTGTATCAAAATACAGTCATATACAGTCTATTGTATCAAAATACAGTCATAGACAGTCTATTGTATCAAAATACAGTCATAGACAGTCAGTTGTATCAAAATACAGTCATAGACAGTCTATTGTATCAAAATACAGTCATAGACAGTATGTTGTATCAAAATACAGTCATAGACAGTCTATTGTATCAAAATACAGTCATAGACAGTCAGTTGTATCAAAATACAGTCATAGACAGTCAGTTGTATCAAAATACAGTCATAGACAGTCTATTGTATCAAAATACAGTCATAGACAATCTATTGTATCAAAATACAGTCATAGACAGTCTGTTGTATCAAAATACAGTCATAGACAGTCAGTTGTATCAAAATACAGTCATAGACAGTCTATTGTATCAAAATACAGTCATAGACAGTCAGTTGTATCAAAATACAGTCATAGACAGTCTATTGTATCAAAATACAGTCAATAGACAGTCAGTTGTATCAAAATACAGTCATAGACAGTCAGTTGTATCAAAATACAGTCATAGACAGTATGTTGTATCAAAATAGTCATAGACAGTCAGTTGTATGAAAATACAGTCATAGACAGTCTATTGTATCAAAATACAGTCATAGACAGTATGTTGAATTAAAATACAGTCGTAGACAGTCAGTTGTAGCAGCAGATACAGTTACAGACAGATACAGTCTGTCGGCTTCGTCGGTTTAATTAAACCAAACGTTTGTCGGTTTAATTAAACCAAACGTTTGTCGGTTTAATAAAGAGAGAAAAAAGATAGAACTATTTTTTTTTCTTTACTGGCATGAAGTATATAGATGTAGACGCGGGTTCGTGACTTGCCCCTCGAATGGTCGTTAGACGTGTGGAGGACGAGTGAGGGCGGTGGTTAGGTCACTGGTGTGCAAATGCGTGGTTGTTTGAAGGAAGGGTTCGAACCGCTCCGCTTCGGTGCGTCGCGTCGCGTCGCGGGGGGACCGAACGAACCCCCGGGTGTCCGATCGGTTCATTCGGCCATAAAAACACAACAGCCAATAAGGTGGTTAGTTGGGGCCCCGACGACCTAACTACCCTTCGTTGGCGATTGGGAGTCCCCCAGCGCGAGCGATGACAAGCGAAACGACCATTAGCATAACGACGACTTTCTGCCCTTACTGTTTTGCCGCGAAGGTAATTGGGGCCCCCCCTGCGCGCCCCCCTGGTTGGTTTACTTCAGAAAGGTAATTCTGCCATGGTCGGGTCTATTTTGGGCCCCCTCGGTGGTGTGTAGCATTATCATGCCCCCTTGCCGATGTCATTTGCCTTCGGGGGTAGACAGTGCTATCTACAAATGTAGTTTACTGTCTTTAAGGAATACATTGCCGCTCTCGTCCTATCATAAAAAGTCCTTAAGGGCCGGAATAACACCGTCTGCCACGCGGTAAAAGCCCCTGTGTGTGTGTACTAGGGCCAAGACAATGCTGCAGGCTCCAGATGCCGTAAGGGCGAGAGTCCTAAAGTGTCACGGGAGGTGATCGTGGACCATCTTTAGCCGCTGGTGTGGTAGCACTGTGTTGCCCCCCCCCCGAGGGTTTGTCGTCCGGATTATAGGGACTGTCCGTGCCGGATAATCGAGACTCCGTGCCGGATAATCGAGACTCCGTGCCGGATAATCGAGACTCAGTGCCGGATAATCGAGACTCAGTGCCGGATAATCGAGACCCAATGCCGGATAATCGACACTCGGATAATCGGTCCAGATCGCTTATCCGGCACAGGGGTTTGCGGGTGTATATAATGCACGACCACATTGCTGTGGTTCCCATTATGCGGACAGTCGGTCAATAAGGCCGGAATCCGGTTAATAGGCATGTGTGTGTGTGTGTGTGTGTCCCAGTTATCCGGAGAAGGCGTATAAAAAGCGGATGAATTACGAGCTGTGGCGTATATTGACTTGGGGGGGGGGAGGGGTGAAGTTAGGGAGCAGGGGGGGTGGGGGGTATTGAGGAGGGGGGGGGAGGAGATGATGATGGGGGGGGGGAAGTGGGGGGTTGGGGTGGAGGGGGGGGGGGGGTTCAGTAACCAACCACCCCCCCCAACACTGCATCTGTTGGGGGCGCGGGGTCGTCTGAGCCACGGGTTCGAACCCTGCCAGCTGGAGATGCCGTATGTTGATAGCTTTGCCGAGAAGCGATGTGTATAGTGGGGGAGGCGATGTGTATAGTCGAGAGGTCGGAAAGCGATATTTGTTCATGGTGGAGCGATGTTTATGGTAGAGATTCTAAGAGGCGATGTATATAGTCGAGATTGTGAGAGGCAATGTTTATAGTCGAGTCGTCGAAAAGCCATGTTTATAGTGGAGGAGAGATGTTTATAAACGAAATTCTAAGAGGCGATGTGTATAGTCTATTTAATGTCGAAAATCGATGTTTAAAATCGAGATTCTGTAGAGGCGATATGTATAGTCTGTTTATAGTCGAAAATCGATGTTTATAGTCGATGTTTATAGTGATGTTTAATTTAATGAAGTGACATAAGCTATATATTTTGTTTGAATATCATTTTGATTTTACGAAGCTTTTGAATCCTCTCGTTTTTTCTAAAATCTTTAGACTTAGAAATAGATATTAGAAGCAGGAATTTAGATAGCTTGTTTAAGGATAAACTTTGAAAATATACATGTTTGCAGGTCATATAATGAATGGGATTTGTTATAAAAACGACTTTGTACATTGAATACAGAGTTTATGTATATAAAATGTATATATATATATATATACACACAGACACACACAGAGGCTGTTTAGGTTATGTCTATGAATATTGATGTGTATATTTTAAAAAGGAAAATGTGTGGTGCGGGCTTCGCCCCTTGTGGTAACACATCACGAACATCCACTGGGGTTGGTTAATTTGGTGTGAACATCCACTGGGGTTGGTTAATTTGGTGTGAACATCCACTGGGGTTGGTTAATTTGGTGTGAACATCCACTGGGGTTGCTTAATTTGGTGTGAACATCCTCTGGGGTTGGTTAATTTGGTGTGAACATCCACTGGAGTTGGTTAATTTGGTGTGAACATCCACTGGGGTTGGTTAATTTGGTGTGAACATCCACTGGGGTTGGTTAATTTGGTGTGAACATCCACTGGGGTTGCTTAATTTGGTGTGAACATCCACTGGGGTTGGTTTATTTGGTGTGAACATCCACTGGGGTTGGTTTATTTGGTGTGAACATCCACTGGGGTTGGTTAATTTGGTGTGAACATCCACTGGGGTTGGTTAATTTGGTGTGAACATCCACTGGGGTTGGTTAATTTGGTGTGAACATCCACTGGGGTTGCTTAATTTGGTGTGAACATCCACTGGGGTTGCTTAATTTGGTGTGAACATCCACTGGGGTTGCTTAATTTGGTGTGAACATCCACTGGGGTTGGTTAATTTGGTGTGAACATCCACTGGGGTTGGTTAATTTGGTGTGAACATCCACTGGGGCTGCTTAATTTGGTGTGAACATCCACTGGGGTTGGTTAATTTGGTGTGAACATCCACTGGGGTTGGTTAATTTGGTGTGAACATCCACTGGGGTTGGTTAATTTGGTGTGAACATCCACTGGGGTTGGTTAATTTGGTGTGAACATCCACTGGGGTTGCTTAATTTGGTGTGAACATCCACTGGGGTTGCTTAATTTGGTGTGAACATCCACTGGGGTTGGTTAATTTGGTGTGAACATCCACTGGGGTTGGTTAATTTGGTGTGAACATCCACTGGGGTTGGTTTATTTGGTGTGAACATCCACTGGGGTTGCTTAATTGGTGCGATTGCCCAATTCACAGACGGAAACTGTGTCCTTTAAAGGTCCCCCCCTCCTCCCTCCAAACCCCCACCAAATCTTTCAGTTCTCGATGACAGATGGCGTTGTACAGTCGTGGGGGGGGGGTTGCCCCGTGCCCCGGTTGGGTGGGTTGCCCCGTGCCCGGGGTCGTGCCTACGTATTCTTTCAGCAAAGGGTTGGGTAATGGCTACGTGGGGGGAATGGTAGTTTGGGGACGCGTAGTTTATGTGCACAATTAGGTGATTGGAGTCGAGGCTTGCTCTCCCGGCGCTCCGGGGTAGCGGGGTCGGGGTTCGAACCGGTGGAGTGGGTTGTGGTGTGAATATCCCTCTTGTGTGGTGGTGGTGTCCGATGTATATATATATATCTATATAAATTACCCTTCGCCTTGTACGGTATACGAGATATTGGCCATGTAAAGCGATGGGTAAGGTGTGGCATACTGATGTAGGAAATGTAATCTAGGGGTCGAGGTTGGGGAAGGGGAGGGAGGTGGGGGGTGCCTGCTGATATTAAAAAAAAAAAAGGCCCCAGTAAAAACCTGATCTTCAAGGAAGCTATATATATATATATATATATATATATATATATATATATATATATATATATATATACATATTTTTCTTTTTTATGTTAGCTGGGACGTGCTGACGCCCTAATCAAGATGGAAGGATGGAGTGGAAAGGATCGGGGCCCGAACATGCAAGAGGGTGAGAGGCGTGCAAGGAATGAGAGCGAATTGGAACGATGTGGTATACCGGGGACGACGTGCTGTCATTGGACTGAACCAGCGCATGTGCAACGTCTGGGGGTTCCGCCCATTAACAGGAGGTCGTCCATTATATACCACATCGCTCCAATTCACTCTATCCCGTGCACGTCTTGCACCCTCCTGCATGTTCAGGCTCCTACTATGATGGGTATTGGAACCAGATATTTACTATTCATTATTAGATTTTGACGTAGAGGATTTGAAGTATATACTTAATCTAATTGAGAAGCCTTAGAAGCTAAATTTATAACCAAGACAAAATGGTTATACCCAAAGTGAACGTTTTCATGTATGGGATACGCATAAAGATGAATGTTTAGTACAAATTTTTTTTGGGGTATGAGATACGTCCAAAGATAAAAATTTGATTCAAATTTTTTTTGGTTTGAGATATTCCTAAAAATGAAAATTGAATATAAATTTTTTGGGTAATTTTTTTCTTTTTTTTTTAAGATGTTGTGGAAAAGTTTTAATCACCAGTGTGTTACTTAGCGCACCTCCGCTAACGACCTCGTTGGCACGTGCTGCCTGGCGGAGGAAAGTGCTCAACCACTTAATTAGTTAAGTTGTGATAATCCTTTGGATTAGGAACGTACGTACGCACGCACG
>NC_092285.1:11076378-11088878 GCF_036320965.1 Panulirus ornatus
TCTCCAAACTTGCCAATTTCACTGTATCCGGGTTGGAAGGGCAGATTTCCGATTTAAATTAGTAAATGTGATCCCAATTTTTTTTTTTTACCCCAATTTCATAACCAATTTAAATTTTTTGGCTTGAAAGAAAAATAACTTTGTGAACATATTACCCACAATTTACTACTACTACTACTACTACCACTACTACTGCTACTACTACTACTACTACTACTACTACTACTACTACTACCACTACTACTACTACTACTACCACTACTACTACCACTACCACTGCTACCACTACTACTACTACTACCACTACTACTACTACTACTACTACTACTACCACTACTACTACTACTACCACTACTACTACTACTACCACTACTACTACTACTACTACTACTACTACCACTACTACTACTACTACTACTACTACTACCACTACTACTACTACTACTACTACTACTACTACCACTACTACTACTACTACTACTACTACTACTACTACCACTACTACTACTACTACTACTACTACTACTACTACTACTACTACACTACTACTACTACTACTACTACTACTACTACTACTGCTACTACTACTACTACTACTACTACTACTACTACTACTACTACCACTACTACTACTACTACCACTACTACTACTACTACCACTACTACTACTACTACACTACTACTACTACTACCACTACTACTACTACTACTACTACTACTACTACTACTACTACTACCACTACTACCACTACTACTACTACTACTACTACTACTACCACTACTACCACTACCACTACTACTACTACTACCACTACTACTACTACTACTACTACCACTACTACCACTACTACCACTACCACTACTACTACTACTACCACTACTACTACTACTACTACTACCACTACTACCACTACTACCACTACTACCACTACTACCACTACTATTACTACTACTACTACCACTACTACCACTACCACTACTACTACTACTACCACTACTACTACTACTACTACTACCACTACTACCACTACCACTACTACTACTACTACTACCACTACTACTACTACTACTACTACTACCACTACTACTACTACTACTACTACCACTACTACCACTACTACTACTACTACTACTACTACTACCACTACTACCACTACTACCACTACTACCACTACTATTACTACTACTACTACCACTACTACCACTACCACTACTACTACTACCACTACTACTACTACTACTACTACTACTACTACTACTACTACTACTACTACTACTACTACCACTACTACTACTACTACTACTACTACTACTACTACCACTACTACTACCACTACTACTACTACTACTACTACTACTACTACTACTACCACTACTACTACTACTACTACTATTGCTGCTGCTGCTGTTGCGTTTCCTTCCGTCTCCCCCGCCCCCCCCCCATGATGGTAACGAGTTCCGTTGTTCCTGCAGGATCACGTGTCCATCCCCCCCCCACCCCCCCTCACCACCCCCCCTCACCACCACTGCATCCTACCATCCTGCTGTTTACCCCATCCTAGTAGTGGGTTCGATACCCATGGGTTAGGGGAGGGGGGGGAGAGGGGTGTGTGTGGGGGGGGGGGGGGGTCGTCTGACCACACTTCCGGTCTTGGTTCGCGGACCACATGACGCGGGGAGGGGGGGGGGTGAGGGGGGGACGGGGGTACACAGCTGGGATGGGGGGGCCCCCCCTTCGATATTAAGGGGGGGTGGGAGGGGAGGGGGTGAGATGCATATCCCCCCCCACACACACACACACACACACATTCGGGATACATACGATACATATGTATCACACACACACACACACACACACACACACACACGCATTCAGGATACATACGATACATATGTATCACACACACACACACACACACACACACACACACACACAGGGGGGGGGGGGGTCAAGATACATAGGACGACTGTATTTTATCTATAGATAAATTTATCTGTAGATATTTTATCTATGGATACTTGGCTAACCCAACTACGACTTTATATATATGACAGTTATTGACGACCACTGTGTATTAGGGGTCGTGTTTTGACTACCCCTCCACCCTCCCTACCACAGGGGTCGTGTTTTGACTACCCCTCCACCCTACCACAGGAGTCGTGTTTTGACTACCCCTCCACCCTACCACAGGGGTCGTGTTTTGACTACCCCCCCACCCTACCACAGGAGTCGTGTTTTGACTACCCCTCCACCCTACCACAGGGGTCGTGTTTTGACTACCCCTCCACCCTACCACAGGAGTCGTGTTTTGACTACCCCCCCACCCTACCACAGGGGTCGTGTTTTGACTACCCCTCCACCCTACCACAGGGGTCGTGTTTTGACTACCCCCTCATTACCACAAGGGGTCGTGTTTTGACTACCCCCTCCTTACCACAGGGGTCGTGTTTTGACTACCCCCCTCCCTACCACAGGGGTCGTGTTTTGACTACCCCCACCCTACCACAGGGGTCGTGTTTTGACTACCCCCTCCCTACCACAGGGGTCGTGTTTTGACTACCCCCCACCCTACCACAGGGGTCGTGTTTTGACTACCCCTCCACCCTACCACAGGGGTCGTGTTTTGACTACCCCTCCACCCTACCACAGGGGTCGTGTTTTGACTACCCCCCACCCTCCCTACCACAGGGGTCGTGTTTTGACTACCCCCCACCCTCCCTACCACAGGGGTCGTGTTTTGACTACCCCCTCATTACCACAGGGGTCGTGTTTTGACTACCCCTCCACCCTACCACAGGGGTCGTGTTTTGACTACCCCCCACCCTCCCTACCACAGGGGTCGTGTTTTGACTACCCCCTCATTACCACAGGGGTCGTGTTTTGACTACCCCCTCATTACCACAAGGGGTCGTGTTTTGACTACCTCCCCTCTCTTTCTCCACCACAGGGGTCGTGTTTTGGCACACCGTCCGTTTTCTGTGCCGGGGTGACGCGATGCCCGTGACCTCTCTTGACCCGCGGGCGTGACGCGTGTTACGGGAACGAGGGAGAGAGAGAGAGAGAGGGGGAGGGGGAGGGGGTGGTGACGTAAGGGGGAGGGGGACAAGGCGTCACATACGAGTGTAGATTGTGTGTGTGTGTGTGTGTGTGTGTGTATGTGTGTGTGTGTGTGTGTGTGTGTGTGTGTGTGTGTGTGTGTGTGTGTCTTAAAGTTTTCATTTATGAAGAAAACGCATCCAAAACTGTTCCTCTCCCCCCCCCACACCCCCACCCCCACACCCCCACCCCCTTCACCCACTCCAACCTCACCCTCCCCTTCCCCTCCTCCCCCTTCCCCATCTCTCCTTCCCCCTTTTTACCATAAGCCAGCGAGGGGAAGGGGGGGATGGGGGAAGGTAGGGGGGAGGGGGAAAGGGGGGAAAGGGGGGGAAGAGAACCCAGGACAAAGGTTGGCTGGTTTCGCTCCATCGGTAATCGTGCATTGCAGGTCACAGGCTGGGGGTCAAGTAAGGTCATGTGTATTTGCATAACGAGTTGGGGTTGGAGGGGGGGTGGATGTGATGGTGGGGGGTGGGGGAAAGGAGGGGGTGGGGGGTGGTGGTTGCTGCTGGCGGTTCCCCCGCTTGTGGGAAGGGGGAAAGGGGGAGGGAGATGGGGACTGGACAGTTCTAAAGGTGGGGCTGGGGGGCGTGGCTTGTTATCGGGGGGGCGTGGCTTATCAGGGGGGGGCACGGCTTATCAGGGGGGGCGCGGCTTGTTGTCATGGGGGGCGTGGCTTGTTATCAGGGGGGGGCGCGGCTTGTTATCGGGGGGGCTTGTTATTAAGGGGGGGATAGAGAGGGGGGGGACCAGTTACAGGTCAAACTGGGGTCAAGTGTTGTTAAAGAAATAATAAGGTTGACCTTAAGGCCTTGTTTATTAATAAGTGAGATTGAAAAAGTCAAGAATCGTTAAATATTATCATTAACGAATAATTCATTTATTGATAAGTGATATTTAAAAGTCAAAAATCATTGAATATTATCAGTAACGAATAATTCATTTATTAATAAGTGACATTTCAAGGTCAAAAAATCATTAGATTTCATCTAATAATTTATTGGTTTTAATTATCAGTAACGAATAATTCATTTATTAATAAATGACATTTTACAGGTCAAGAATCATTAAATATTATCATTAACGAATCATTCATTTATTAATAAGTGACATTTAAAGGTCAAAAAATCATTAGATTTCATCTCATAATTAATTTATTGGTTTTAATTATCAGTAACGAATAATTTAAACTTTAGATTCCCGCCCCAATAATTAACATATGCTCCCAGTGTTATTATAACCACTCGATAACTATTTAATAACCTTTTCCTAACTGTGTATTAACTTGTGATTTTGTTTTGATTGCCAAGTGTTTATAGGGTAATTTTGAATCGTGAAGTTGTACAGGAAATATAGATTTTTTTTATATAGATTTTTATGAAAGACAAAATTAGTTTATTTTTTATAGATTTTTATGGGAGACAAAATTAGTTTATTTTTTATAGATTTTTATGGGACAAAATTAGTTTATTTTTTATAGATTTTTATGAAAGTCAAAATTAGTTTATTTTTTATAGATTTTTATGGGACAAAATTAGTTTATTTTTTATAGATTTTTATGGGACAAAATTAGTTTGTTTTTATAGATTTTTATGAAAGACAAAATTAGTTTATTTTTTTTTATAGATTTTTATGGAAGACAAAATTAGTTTATTTTTTATAGATTTTTATGGAAGACAAAATTAGTTTATTTTTATAGATTTTTATGGGACAAAATTAGTTTATTTTTTATAGATTTTTATGAAAGACAAAATTAGTTTATTTTTTTATAGATTTTTATGGGACAAAATTAGTTTATTTCTTATAGATTTTTATGAAAGTCAAAATTAGTTTATTTTTTATAGATTTTTATGGGACAAAATTCGTTTATTTTTTATAGATTTTTATGGGACAAAATTAGTTTATTTTTTATAGATTTTTATGAAAGTCAAAATTAGTTTATTTTTTATAGATTTTTATGGGACAAAATTCGTTTATTTTTTATAGATTTTTATGGGACAAAATTAGTTTATTTTTTATAGATTTTTATGAAAGTCAAAATTAGTTTATTTTTTATAGATTTTTATGGGACAAAATTAGTTTATTTTTTATAGATTTTTATGGGACAAAATTAGTTTGTTTTTATAGATTTTTATGAAAGACAAAATTAGTTTATTTTTTTATAGATTTTTATGGAAGACAAAATTAGTTTATTTTTTATAGATTTTTATGGAAGACAAAATTAGTTTATTTTTTATAGATTTTTATGAAAGTCAAAATTACTTTATTTTTTATAGATTTTTATGAAAGTCAAAATTAGTTTATTTTTTTATAGATTTTTATGGAACAAAATTAGTTTATTTTTTTATAGATTTTTATGAGACAAAATTAGTGTATTTTCTATAGATTTTTATGGGATAAAATTTGTTTATTTTTTATAGATTTTTATGAGACAAAATTAGTTTTTATGGATTTTTATGAAAGTCAAAATTAGCTTCTGGAGAAGCGTATACGCAAATGGACAGGCGTATACGCAACTGGAGAATCGTATACGCAACTGGAGAAGCGTATACGCAACTGAACAGGCGTATACGCAACTGGAGAAGCGTATACGCAACTGGACAGGCGTATATAAAAACCGGGAAAAGGGTGTTCTCATGTAGAAAGGCACCTCCTTCGAATCCCCCCTCGACCACGGAGCCGGGTAATTGCTTTAATAGCCACCAGATGGGGTGTGACTGGCCATTAAAAGAGGCACGTGACCCCCACCTGACCTCAGACCCCCACCCCCCACTGCCTCACGTGACCCCGAGTGGCAGTTGACCTCGCTCTGACCCCATGGCTAAGGAGGTCAAGGATTAATGAGACGAATATAACTCGCTCTTGTTAAGCTTGAAGCTTTGGCTGTAGTTTGTACAGCTTAAAGCTTTAGCTTTGTTGGGGGGACTGAGACGCTGTTCTTAAGCTTTGTTTGTACAGCTTAAAGCTTTAGCTTTGTTGGGGGGGAGTGAGCAGTTTAGCTGAAGGAGGGGGAAGAGAGAGAGAGAGAGAGAGAGAGAGAGAGAGAGAGAGAGAGAGAGAGACACCTTGAGAACTGAGACACACACACATTCACACACACACACACATACATACACACACACACACACACATACACCCACCCACACACCCACACACCCACACACACACCCACACACACACACACACACACGTCACATATGTAGCCAGTGGTGATACATACGTGGCCATGTACTGTACACGTTGGTTGAATGGTTGGGTCGTACTGTGTGTGTGTGGGGGGGGGGGGAGGGGGGGAAGAGGGGGGGGCATTTCCATGACTTGATAAACACCTTCAGCGTCCTTACTACCCCCTCCCCCTCCTCCTCCCTCCTCCTCTCCCCTCCCCTCCCCCTTCCTCTCCCCTCCTCTCCCCCTTCCTCTCCCCTCCCCCTCCCCCCTTCGTCTAACCACCACCACCACCACCACCACCTCCTCCCCCCCCCCCTGGTGAGCAAGTCCCATTCATCCTCCTCCCATTTCGGGACGCCCCAACGCTGGCGTTGGCCTCTTTTGGGCGTCCAGGGTTGACTGGAGGAGGGGGAGGGGAGGGAGTGGGGGAAGGGGTAAGGGGGAGATTGGAGGGAGGGAGGAAGGGTAAGGAGGAGGAGGGGTGGTGGTGTGTGAATCCAGTGTGTGTGTGTGTGGGGGGGGTTGATGTGGGGGTCTGGGTCTGTCGTGGTGGGGTGGGCTGGGGGTTCACCACTGTGAACGAGGGTGGGGGGGAAGGGTTGTTCTTGACCGGGGGGATGGGTTCGTGTTTATTGTGAACGGGGGATGATCTTGACGGGGTGGGGAGATGGGGGAAGAGGGGGGGGGGGTTTGATAACGGGATGGTCTTCAAGGGGGTCTGAAGGAATGGGGATGATAGATGGGGAAGAGCCATCTAACTTCTCTATCATTTTCTGTATAGATAACCAGGTCATAGACCATCAGGTCTTGTGTTATCTGTCCTTCCCATGTATACTGTCCTCCAGCAGATAACCTGGTCATAGACCATCAGGTCTTGTGTTATCTGTCCTTCCCATGTATACTGTCCTCCAGCAGATAACCTGGTCATAGACCATCAGGTCTTGTGTTATCTGTCCTTCCCATGTACTGTCCCTCCAGTAGATAACCTGGTCATAGACCATCAGGTCTTGTGTTATCTGTCCTTCCCATGTACTGTCCTCCAGCAGATAACCTGGTCATAGACCATCAGGTCTTGTGTTATCTGTCCTTCCCATGTATACTGTCCTCCAGCAGATAACCTGGTCATTTGACCATCAGGTCTTGTGTTATCTGTCCTTCCCATGTACTGTCCTCCAGTAGAAAAACCTGGTCATAGACCATCAGGTCTTGTGTTACTGCCCTTCCCATGTACTGTCCTCCAGCAGATTTAAACCCGGTCAAGACCATCATGGTCTTGTGTTTATCTGTCCTTCCCATGTACTGTCCTCCAGCAGATAACCTGGTCATAGACCATCAGGTCTTGTGTTATCTGTCCTTCCCATGTTACTGTCCTCTCTGCAGATAACCTGGTCATAGA
The DNA here is from genome assembly GCF_036320965.1 of Panulirus ornatus. Lineage (NCBI taxonomy): Eukaryota > Metazoa > Arthropoda > Malacostraca > Decapoda > Palinuridae > Panulirus > Panulirus ornatus. The sequence continues at coordinate 11,084,043 of NC_092285.1, forward strand.
CCATCAGTCTTGTGTTATCTGTCCTTCCCATGTATACTGTCCTCCAGCAGATAACCTGGTCATAGACCATCAGGTCTTGTGTTATCTGTCCTTCCCATGTATACTGTCCTCCAGCAGATAACCTGGTCATAGACCATCAGGTCTTGTGTTATCTGTCCTTCCCATGTATACTGTCCTCCAGCAGATAACCTGGTCATAGACCATCAGGTCTTGTGTTATCTGTCCTTCCCATGTATACTGTCCTCCAGCAGATAACCTGGTCATAGACCATCAGGTCTTGTGTTATCTGTCCTTCCCATGTATACTGTCCTCCAGCAGATAACCTGGTCATAGACCATCAGGTCTTGTGTTATCTGTCCTTCCCATGTATACTGTCCTCCAGCAGATAACCTGGTCATAGACCATCAGGTCTTGTGTTATCTGTCCTTCCCATGTATACTGTCCTCCAGCAGATAACCTGGTCATAGACCATCAGGTCTTGTGTTATCTGTCCTTCCCATGTATACTGTCCTCCAGCAGATAACCTGGTCATAGACCATCAGGTCTTGTGTTATCTGTCCTTCCCATGTATACTGTCCTCCAGCAGATAACCTGGTCATAGACCATCAGGTCTTGTGTTATCTGTCCTTCCCATGTACTGTCCTCCAGCAGATAACCTGGTCATAGACCATCAGGTCAATATACATTATGAAGACGCATGCAGTAATATATTCAAGGTAAAAAAAATTTATATTCTTTGGGAAACTTTTAAGAGTTTTTACTTTGCGTATGTTAAGTCGTTTGGTGTATATTAATCACGTCGTTTGATGTATATTAATCATGTTTGGTGTATATTAATCACGTCGTTTGATGTATATTAATCATGTTTGGTGTATATTAATCACGTCGTTTGATGTATATTAATCATGTTTGGTGTATATTAATCAAGTCGTTCGGTGTATATTAATCACGTCGTTTGGTGTATATTAATCATGTTTGGTGTATATTAATCACGTCGTTTAGTGTATATTAGTCATGTTTGGTGTATTTTAATCACGTCGTTCGGTGTATATTAATCACGTCGTTCGGTGTATATTAATCACGTCATTTGGTGTATATTAATCACTTCGCTCGCTTTTGTATATTGCTGTTCACAGACGGATGAAGTGGCGGTACACAGACACACATTTCTGTTGACTTCGCCGCTCGATGCGACGACCCGCACAGTTTGTGGCACTTGACCGCGTGACTTGCAGGATAAGTAAGACGTTGTTTTCTCTCTGTTCGCTGTATTCAAATGATCTGAGGTGTGTGCGGGTAACGTAACAGAGTTCTTGGTAACGTGAGGAAGTTGCTGGTAACGTGAGGAAGTTGCTGGTAACGTGAGGAAGTTACTGGTAACGTGAGGAAGTTGCTGGTAACGTGAGGAAGTTACTGGTAACGTGAGGAAGTTGCTGGTAACGTGAGGAAGTTATTGGTAACGTGAGGAAGTTACTGGTAACGTGAGGAAGTTGCTGGTAACGTGAGGAAGTTGCTGGTAACGTGAGGAAGTTACTGGTAACGTGAGGAAGTTGCTGGTAACGTGAGGAAGTTATTGGTAACGTGAGGAAGTTGCTGGTAACGTGAGGAAGTTATTGGTAACGTGAGGAAGTTGCTGGTAACGTGAGGAAGTTATTGGTAACCTGAGGAAGTTGCTGGTAACGTGAGGAAGTTGCTGGTAACGTGAGGAAGTTATTGGTAACTTGAGGAAGTTGCTGGTAACGTGAGGAAGTTATTGGTAACGTGAGGAAGTTGCTGGTAACTTAACCAAGTTACTAAGGACATAATCAACTTGTTTATAGCGTTACCAAGTTGCTGGTAACGTAACTAAGTTACTAAGGTTATAATTAACTTGTTTATAACGTTACCAAGTTTCTGGTGACGTAACCAGGTCACTAAGGACAATCAACTTGTTTATAACGTTACCAAGTTTCTGGTAACGTAACTAAGTTACTAAGGTTATAACCAACTTGTTTATAACGTTACCAAGTTTCTGGTAACGTAACTAAGTTACTAAGGTTATAACCAACTTGTTTATAACGTTACCAAGTTGCTGGTAAGGTAACCAAGTCACTAAGGACATAATCAACTTGTATATAGCGTTAGCAAGTGGCTGGTAGCTTAAGTAAGTTGCTGGTAACCCAAGTTGTTTGGCAGGACGGTAACCTGAGCCAGTGGAGCAGACAAGCAAACAGCTTTTGTTTGCATGAGGCGTGCGTGGTGGAGGGTTTGCGTATATTGTGGTCATGTAAACAAAGACGGGATATGGTTTGCTTGTCTGTGTAGAACAGGCGGTAAACACTCTCTCTCTCTCTCTCTCTCTCTCTCTCTCTCTCTCTCTCTCTCTCTCTCTCTCTCTCTCTCTCTCTCTCTCTCTCTCTATCCATCCATCTCTCTCTATCTATCTATCTCTATCTATCTATCCATCCATCTCTCTCTCTCTCTCTCTCTCTCTCTCTCTCTCTCTCTCTCTCTCTCTCTCTCTCTATCTATCTATCTATCTATCTATCTATCCATCTCTCTATCTATCTATCTATCTATCTATCTATCTATCAATCTCTCTCTCTCTCTCTCTCTCTCTCTCTCTCTCTCTCTCTCTCTCTCTCTCTCTCTGGAAAGGGTCTTGGAAAACCCCCCTCTTCCAGGAACCCCCGGAGGTCCTCCCACGACTGCGCCCCTTTCATGAGCAGGGAAAGGTTTGAATCTCGTTGGAGCCGGAGGTGACGTTTTCCACTAGCCCCGTGCAGGCCGGAGTCCGGTAGCACACCATGTATTCCCACGTATTCCCTGCGTGTCGTAGAAGGCGACTAAAAGGGGAGGGAGCGGGGGGCTGGAAATCCTCTCCTCTCGTTTTTAATTTTCCAAAAGAAGGAACAGAGAAGGGGGCCAAGTGAGGATATTCCCTCAGAGGCTCAGTCCTCTGTTCTTAACGCTACCTCACTAATGCGGGAAATGGCAAATAGTATGAAAGAATATATATATATATATATATATATATATATATATATATATATATATATATATTTTTTTTTTTCTTTCTTTTAAACTATTCGCCATTTCCCGCGTTAGCGAGGTAGCGCTAAGAACAGAGGACTGGGCCTTTTTTGGAATATCCTCAACTGGCCCCCTTCTCTGTTCCTTCTTTTGGAAAATTTAAAAAAAAAAAAAAACGAGAGGGGAGGATTTCCAGCCCCCCGCTCCCTCCCCTTTTAGTCGCCTTCTACGACACGCAGGGAATACGTGGGAAGTATTCTTAATCCCCTATATATATATATATATATATATATATATATATATATTCCTATGAGTCCACGGGGAAAATGAAACACGAAAAGTTCCCAAGTGCACTTTCGTGTCATAATCACATCATCATCAGGGGAGACACGAGAGAAATATAACAGTCAGTTGATATACAACGAAGGGACGTAGCTAGGACGCCCAATAGCATTACTCCTTTCTCTTCCCACGTTGAATCACCTCGCGTCATTTGGCTGTTAACGATTAGCTATGCGCACTTGTTGGGGGGGGGGGGGGGAATGGCCAACTACCCATCCCCTCGTTTGAGCCTTCGATTTTGGAATGAGAATTCTTCGGTAATTGGATCAGACAAGCCAGCCACCTGGTTGGTTGGCCAGCCAGCGCGTGGGGATGGTCGTTTGCGACGGCCGAATGGGTAGTTAGCGTCGTGTGTTCAGCGGCGGGAATGAGGGATGACGTCATCATCGCATTCCACCCCAATTAGTTACGATTAGAAGAGGTGATTAGGCAGGATTGGGAGGGGTAGATAACGATTGGGTATTAGAAAGATTTTTTCATATTTTATATATATATATATATATATATATATATATATATATATATATATATATATATATATATATATATATATTGGCGAGGCTCAGTTGGCGAGGCCCAGTTGACGAGGCTCAGTTGGCGAGGATCAGTTGGCGAAGCTTAGTTGGCGAAACTTAGTTGGCGAGGCTCAGTTGGCGAAGCTCAGTTGGCGAGGCTCAGTTGGCGAAGCTCAGTTGGCGAGGCTCAGTTGGCGAAGCTCAGTTGACGAGGCTCAATTGGCGAAGCTCAGTTGGCGAGGCTCAGTTGGGGAGGCTCAGTTGGCGAAGCTCAACTGGCGAGGCTCAGTTGGCGAGACTCAGTTGGCGAAGCTCAGTTGGCGAGGCTCAATTGGCGAAACTCAGTTGACGAGGCTCAATTGGCGAAGCTCAGTTGACGAGGCTCAATTGGCGAAGCTCAGTTGGCGAAGCTCAGTTGGGGAGGCTCAGTTGGGGAAGCTCAGTTGGCGAAGCTCAGTTGGGGAGACTCAGTTGGCGAGGCTCAACTGGCGAAGCTCAGTTGACGAGGCTCAGTTGGCGAGGCTCATTTGGGGAGGCTCAGTTGGCGAAGCTCAGTTGGGGAGACTCAGTTGGCGAGGCTCAATTGGCGAAGCTCAGTTGACGAGGCTCAGTTGGCGAGGCTCATTTGGGGAGGCTCAGTTGGCGAAGCTCAGTTGGGGAGACTCAGTTGGGGAGGCTCAATTGGCGAAGCTCAGTTGACGAGGCTCAGTTGGCGAGGCTCAGTTGGGGAGACTCAGTTGGGGAAGCTCAGTTGGCGAAGCTTAGTTGGCGAGGCTCATTTGGGAGGCTCAGTTGGCGAGGCTCAGTTGGCGAGGCTCAGTTAGCGAGGCTTATTTGGCGAGGCTCAGTTGGCGAAGCTCAGTTGGGGAGACTCAGTTGGGGAGGCTCAATTGGCGAAGCTCAGTTGGCGAAGCTTAGTTGGCGAGGTTCAGTTGGCGAGACCCAATTGACGATTGTCAGCTGCACT
>NC_092285.1:11091378-11098878 GCF_036320965.1 Panulirus ornatus
GGTAAGGATGGGCAAGGCTTAGGTAAACTTGAGGGTAAAGGTGAACTATTATATGGGATTGTAATTGGATGTAATTGGGAGTGAGGGGAAACCAAAAATAGGGGGGAAAATTGGGGTGGGGGGAAAGAGCTATTGTGATAGAATAGGTTTGTACTTGGATGGAAGGATGAGGGGGGGAGTGAGTGGGTTAGGTGGGTTGGGGTGGGTGGTAATGTGAGGGGAAGGAGGAGGGGGAGTGGGTTAAATGGGTGGGGGGTGGGTGGTAATGTGAGGGGAAGAAGGAGGGGAGGAGTGGGTTAGGTGGGTGGGGGTGGGTGGTAATGTGAGGGGAAGCAGGAGGGGGTAGTGAGTGGGTTAGGTGGGTGGGGGGTGGGTGGTAATGTGAGGGGAAGGAGGAGGGGGAGTGAGTGGGTTAAATGGGTGGGGGGTGGGTGGTAATGTGAGGGGAAGGAGGAGGGGGAGTGAGTGGGTTAGGTGGGTGGGGTGGGTGGTAATGTGAGGGGAAGGAGGAAGGGGGGTAGTGAGTGGGAGGGGGGGGGAGGGTGGGGGAGACCTGAGGTTGTAGCCAGGGGAGGGGGGGGGAGGGGGAGGGGGGTGTAGGTGAGATTGGACCAGGATTGGACCAATCACCTGAGGTAGACCTTAAGAGGCGAAAAGGGTCATGTTGGCCAGGGGGGGGGGTGAGTCCTCACTTGTCTACTCGACCAGTTCCACTTGAAACCGTCTCGCCCATTGGACGTGGACTACTTCCTGGGCGCTGCGATGGCACGAATGTGTGGATGACTTCATGTATCTGCGTAGCCACACGTTTTAGACCTTGTGTATTAACCACACAACCATTAGACAACCACACAATCATTGAACAACCACACAACCATTAAACAACCACACAACCATTAAACAACCACACAATCATTGAACAACCACACAACCATTAAACAACCACACAACCATTGAACAACCACACAACCATTAAACAACCACACAACCATTAAACAACCACACAACCATTAAACAACCACGGCTCGTTGTCGGCGTCTTGGTTCATCCACTTGTCTGTGGTCATCCATTTCTCTGGCTCGTGTGGTCATCCACCAACACCCCAGTGCCGTCCCTCTGTCCTCATCCATCCATCCACTCACCTCTGTACTCACTCATCCACCCGTTTTACCTGTGCACTGATTCATCCACCCAACACTCCGTTTTCTCCACCACCTTACTAGTTGTCCCCCTCTCTTCATCCACTTATCCACATCCAATCATCCACATCCTCACTAATACATCCAGTCATCCACATTTCCACGTGCTAATCCACCTCCCGCGAGAGCCCCGCCCACCGTCGCTGTGGGCGTGGTTGAGGGCGTGGTTCTCTGTATGGTGGAAGTACCAGTAATGGGCCATTAAGATGATGCTAATGTGGTAAATTGTGGATGTAACGTTACGTTATTCATACTTAGATAACGAAATGATAATAATAATAATAATAATAATAATAATGATAATAATAATAATAATAGTGATAATAATAGTGATAATAATAGTGATAATAATATGATAATAATGATAATAATAATAATAATAATAATAATAATTAATAATGATAATAATAACGATAATAATAATGATAATAATAAAAGTAATAATAATAATACATCTACCATTAATAATAATAATAATAATAATAATAATAATAAAAGTAATAATAATAATACATCTACCATTAATAATAATAATAATAATAATAATAATAATAATAATAAAAGTAATAATAATAATACATCTACCATTAATAATAATAATAATAATAATAATAATAATAATAATAATAATAATGATACATCTACCACTAATGATAATAATAATAATAATAATAATAATACGTAAAAAAAATAATTGTTACGTAATTTTTTTTATTTTTACGTAAAATAAAGTAATTTTTCTTGATGGCCGTAGATAATGTAATCCTTTTTTTTTTCTCTTCTTAATCACCTTTTAAGAGATGATCGACCTCGCCCTTGTGACCAGGCATCCTGTACATTAGTGGAGCTGTTTACAAGGTCAGGTCAGGTCACGCTAGTCTTGTGTCGTCACGAATTATGTCATTACGTTTAATGGTGGGGGTCGTTAGGGGTCGTTAACCCCCTGCACGGCACTGTGGAAAGAGGGGAGGGGGGATGCCCACTATTCCTCCCCCCCCCCACAGTGAGTACGACGGTACGACCCCTCGGTACGACCCCTCGGTACGACCTTTCAGTACGACCCCTTGGTACGACCCCTTGATACGACCCCTCGGTACGACCCCTCGGTACGACCTTTCAGTACGACCCCTCGGTACGACCTTTCGGTACGACCCCTTGGTACGACCTTTCAGTACGATCTTTCAGTACGACCCATATGTACGACCTCTCGGTACGACTCCTCGGTACGACCACTCCGTACGACTTTACGACAACGACGTACGACCTTTAAGCATGACTTTGCGACAGCTGAGTACGACGTTGTGTGTGTGTGTGTGTGTGTGTGTGTGTGTGTGAACTTTATTGTATTATACAGTATATTGTAGTATACCAGGTATGAAGTATACTCGGTATAAAGTATTTAGAAGTATACTAGGTAAACACTGTATTGTGGTATACAAGATATAAATTATACTGTAGTATACAATATATATAGACTATACTGTAGTATATAATATATAAACTATACTGTAGTATACAATATGTAAACTGTATTGGAGTATACTATAGTGTGATATACTAGATATAACCTACATTTATAGTATACATGTTATACCTATATGGGCAATATATCATCCAATTATCATATTATCGTATTATCAGTTATCATTTGATATTCATCATTATCAGTTATCAGTATCATTCATAATTATCAATTATAATTATTAGCATTGATTATCAATTATCATTATCAGTTATCATTTATCAGTATGTTATCATTTATCATTATCATTATCAGTTATCATCAGTTATCAGTTATTATTTATCATCAGTTATCAGTTATTATTTATCATCAGTTATCAGTTGTCATTTAATATTTGTCAGTTATCATTATCAGTTATCATTTATCATTCATCAGTTATTTATCATTATCAGTTATCAGCATCATTTATCAGTTATCAGTTATCATTATCAGTTATCAGTTGTCATTATCAGTTATCAGTTGTCATTATCAGTTGTCATTATCAGTTATCATTATCAGTTATCATTATCAGTTATCGTTATTATCAGTTATTATCAGTTATCAGTTATCATTTAATATTTATCAGTTGTCAGTTATCATTTATCATTATCATTTATCATTATCAGTTATCATTATCAGTTATCAGTTATCATTCCTTTTTATCTTCTTTTCAGAGAGGATTCTTCCCTCAAAAGGACGCGGGAATATCACATGAGGGCCTTCATCCGGGATCACAAGGCCATGGTGAGTGAGGTCATTAGGTAGTTGGGTAGTTAAGTCAGTTTTAATGTCTCCACTGTGGCCATTGGCCCTGAACCACCCACGCCTTCCCCCATCATTGTCCAGACTTGTTAACAATGGCATGTCTGGGCCATGTTGAGTGAGGTCATTAGGTAGTTGGGTAGTTAAGTCAGTTTAATGGCTCCAGTATGCCGGTCTCCACTGTGGCCATTGGCCCTGAACCACCCCCCCCCCCCCATGATTGTCCATACTTGTTAACAATGGCTGGTCTGTGGTGGTGGTTTGAGGTCGTCCCCTGTCACCGTAACAGGTATGGTACGTGGTGATGGGTAGTTTGTGAGGTTACAGTGATGGGATGATCTTTCTCTTATATATACTTCAGTCACCAACTGAAGTATGTGTTGAGGCCATTTAATATACCTTATAAATGGCATGATCTGAAGTATATGGTGAAGCCATTTAATATATACCTTCTGAATGGCTTGATCTGAAGTATATGGTGAAGCCATTTAATATATACCTTCTGAATGGCTTGATCTGAAGTATATGGTGAAGCCATTTAATATATACCTTCTGAATGGCATGATCTGAAGTATATGGTGAAGCCATTTAATATATACCTTCTGAATGGCATGATCTGAAGTATATGGTGAAGCCATTTAATATATACCTTCTGAATGGCTTGATCTGAAGTATATGGTGAAGCCATTTAGTATATACCTTCTGAATGGCTTGATCTGAAGTATATGGTGAACCCATTTAATATATACCTTCTGAATGGCTTGATCTGAAGTATATGGTGAAAGCCATTTAATATACCTTATAAATGGCTTGATCTGAAGTATATGGTGAAGCCATTTAATATATACCTTCTGAATGGCTTGATCTGAAGTATATGGTGAAGCCATTTAATATATACCTTCTGAATGGCTTGATCTGAAGTATATGGTGAAGCCATTTAGTATATACCTTCTGAATGGCTTGATCTGAAGTATATGGTGAAGCCATTTAATATATAACTTATAAATGGCTTAACCTGAAGTATCTGGTGAAGCCATTTAATATAAAACTTATAAATGGCTTGACCTGAAGTATCTGGTGAAGCCATTTAATATATTACTTATAAATGGCTTGACCTGAAGTATATGGTGAAGGCCATTTAATAGACCTTATCAATGGCTTGAAATGAAGTTTCTAGTTAGGCCATTTGATATAAATGGCTTGAACCGAAGTATCTGGTGAGGCCATTTAATGAAAATGGCTTGGAAGATATGATGACATAGCTTGTACTTGATAATTGTATGCATAGTTTTCAAGAAACTGGTGTCTGCTCGAGAAATTAATAGCGCTAAAAAATGATATGGGAAACGTGGAGGGGTTTGGGCCAGGGTTCACTAATAATGCCATGCAGTCCATGCGTTTTTGGCGTTTTTTTTTTTTTTAAATAGACGGGGCAGAACGTGAGCTGAGAGAAAATGGGAAGTGGGGGAGGAATGTGTGTGGGTGTGGGTGTGTGGGGTGCCTGCAGTTCAATTATATTGGGGGGAGGTGGGGGGGTGTGGTGGGGGGGGGAGCACAGGGAATGGGGGTTTTAGGAGGCTCCCCTCTTCTCCCACCCCTCCCCTCTCTTCCCCTCTCTTCCCCTACCCGCCCTCTTGTATACAAATTTTGTATTATTTCGAATGGTAATGTTTGGCGAATGGAATGGGTGGTGATGGGAGGGGAAGGGGGGGAAAGGGGTAGGAATGGGGGGGGCAAAGCAAAAAAAAAAAGGAAATAAATTTCAGGAGTTCAAGGAACAAAAATTGAAAGTTTTATTTTGTGAGAGAGAGAGAGAGAGAGAGAGAGAGAGAGAGAGAGAGAGAGAGAGAGAGAGAGAGAGAACCCTCCCCTTCCCCCCCCAAGGGAACCACTCAGTTAACATTACTGCTATTATTTATTCACCATCTCACCCATCACCACTACCCCTTCCCCTCCCCCTCCCCCATCGCCACTTTCCATTTTCTGTGGAACATCATTTTGTTTTTTTTCCCCCTCCCCCTTAAACCCCCACCTCCATCCCACATCCCTTTTACCTAACCACTCGTTAAAGAGAGAGAGAGAGAGAGAGAGAGAGAGAGAGAGAGAGAGAGAGAGAGAGAGAGAGAGAGCTCATTCCGTAGTCTTCCATTACCGACACACGCAATACGTTTTCTATACCACTGACCGACCGCCTCTGGTATACGCCTTTTTTTTTTTTTTTTTTTTTTTTTTTTTTTTTTTCCCCTGCAGGCACATGAGATGTATTATTATTATTTGACTACAGCTGTTGGTTTATTCATAACAACTGCTCAAATAACGTTATTATACAGGTGAAGGATAGAAATAGAAATTGATTTTGAATTTGAAGGTCCTTTGCTGTATATATATATATATATATATATATATATATATATATATATATATATATATATATAAAGTTAAGAGTAAATGTGAATAAGAGCAAGGTTATTAGGTACAGTAGGGTTGAGGGTCAAGTCAATTGGGAGGTGAGTTTGAATGGAGAAAAACTGGAGGAAGTGAAGTGTTTTAGATATCTGGGAGTGGATCTGGCAGCGGATGGAACCATGGAAGCGGAAGTGGATCATAGGGTGGGGGAGGGGGCGAAAATTTTGGGAGCCTTGAAAAATGTGTGGAAGTCGAGAACATTATCTCGGAAAGCAAAAATGGGTATGTTTGAAGGAATAGTGGTTCCAACAATGTTGTATGGTTGCGAGGCGTGGGCTATGGATAGAGTTGTGCGCAGGAGGATGGATGTGCTGGAAATGAGATGTTTGATGACAATGTGTGGTGTGAGGTGGTTTGATCGAGTAAGTAACGTAAGGGTAAGAGAGATGTGTGGAAATAAAAAGAGCGTGGTTGAGAGAGCAGAAGAGGGTGTTTCGAAATGGTTTGGGCACATGGAGAGAATGAGTGAGGAAAGATTGACCAAGAGGATATATGTGTCGGAGGTGGAGGGAACGAGGAGAAGAGGGAGACCAAATTGGAGGTGGAAAGATGGAGTGAAAAAGATTTTGTGTGATCGGGGCCTGAACATGCAGGAGGGTGAAAGGAGGGCAAGGAATAGAGTGAATTGGAGCGATGTGGTATACAGGGTTTGACGTGCTGTCAGTGGATTGAATCAAGGCATGTGAAGCGTCTGGGGTAAACCATGGAAAGCTGTGTAGGTATGTATATTTGCGTGTGTGGACGTGTGTATGTACATGTGTATGGGGGGGGGGGGGTTGGGCCATTTCTTTCGTCTGTTTCCTTGCGCTACCTCGCAAACGCGGGAGACAGCGACAAAGTATAAAAAAAAAAAAAAAGAAAATATATATATATATATATATATATATTCCTATGAGTCCACGAGTAGTTAACTGTTATATTTCTCTCTTGTGTCTTCCCTGATGATGTGATTATTACACGAAAGTGCACTTGGGAACTTTTCGTGTTTCATTTTCCCCCGTGGACTCATAGGAATATCTTGATCACGCGCCAAATTGTGATCCTTTCCAACATATATATATATATATATATATATATATATATATATATATATATATATATATATATATATATATCTTGATTCTAACTCTTGAACACGTGGTTAATATAGCCACGTGTGGTGTAATCAAATCTCGCTGTTATTGAAATAGATTTAGAAAGAGCATATTTTCTATAAGCCTTGTTGTTATTGTGAAGTTGTAAATGTTTTCTACAACACACCCTAAGGGTGGCTGTACGACCCCTGGGAGCTGTACGACCCCTTAGAACGACTTGACGACCCTTGTGTGTGTGTGTGTATGATGACCTTAAAGGTGGGTCAGGTCAAATGCCATGGCTGTCGGACCACGAGGGGGGGGGGTCGTACCGTCGTGGTTGAGGGTCGTGTGGTCGTGCTTAAGGGTCGTACCTTTGTGTTCAAGGGTCGGATGGTCGTTCAAGCCTCGTGTGTACCGTCAGTGCTCAAGGGTCGTGTGTACCGTCTCAGTGCTCAAGGGTCGTGTGTACCGTCTCAGTGGTCAAGGGTCGTGTGTA